>NC_042992.1:14483361-14549688 GCF_901001165.1 Salmo trutta
TGCTCTGGGGGTCCCTGCCTACTCCCTTCCACCCGTGAAGACCTACTGTAGGACTGGTCATCAGATCGGTCACCCTGTATGGCCTGCTGTGACCCTCTGCCAACGAACCTGGGGGTGAGGAGACATCCTGAACCGCAGGATTTCTTTTCCATCTGACACCCCACTACAAAAGCAAACCCAGCCAACCGATGTAGCCAGTCTGGGAGAGGGGATATTTGTAGCCTGAGTGAGAACGGGACACAAACCAAACCATCCTAAATGGGATAACAAGCCACAGATACACTATGGAATAAACGTCTGGTAGAATATACATTAGCCAGTTGTTTGCATGCATATACACACACAGTATTCATATCTATTCACCATATGATCTGAAAACAAAACAATGGGAATCTTGCCTTTCAGCTACACCTCAAATCTAGGTTGGTTTGACCACTGTTTCTTACTACAGACAGAAAAAAAACAGGAGACTTCTCCAGCAGACTTTGGCTCTCTGCAAGGAAACATGTCTTCAAATCCAACAATGTTGTGTCTTGTGTATATTTGAAGTTTCTTTGAAATTCAAGCTCGTTGTAAACAGATAGTACCTCTCTGTCCAGCTACACAAAAACACAGCCTGATCCAAATAAACAGCTAGAATAGGCCTCTTTCATTTTGAGCAACAGTAGGAAACATAGGAGTCCACGTCCCAAATGGCACCTTATTCCCTTTATAGTGCCCTACTGTTGACCGGGTTCCATAAGGCTCTGATCAAAAGTAGTGCACTATATAGGGAATAGAGTGCCATTTTTGGTGAAGCATTCTGAGCTACATTACTTTTCAGGGAAGAAGGCTTTTAATGGAAGTTAGGATGGGCCTTTTGTTTGGAAGTGCCTTGACCTACTATAAATGTTTTCCTGAAAATGCACTTTACTTGAATCCTGAGGCCTTTAATAGTATAGGAATGAAAAAAATAAAAAGGCATAATGGATTTTTTTACCATCTGTCACCATGCCATCAGTGTTTATTTATTTATTCAATTAAAACAACCACTCGCCCCCACCCGACCTCAGACGCCGGCATGGCGAAGCCCCCACCCCAAAGAGATTTTCCAAGGGCTGGAAAGCCCAGCCCGATGCCAGGTCGGGCATGGTTGGCGAGCACACCCATAACCACCAGGACCAGCACACATACCTGCAAAACACCAGTCTCAATGTCAACGGTAAAGAGGCGACTCTGGGATGCTGGCCTTCTAGGCAGAGTTGCAAAGAAAAAGCCATATATCAGACTGGCCAATAAAAAGAAAAGATTAAGTTGGGGAAAAAGAACACAGACACTGGACAGAGGAAGATTGGAAAAAAGTTATGGACAGACAAATATGTTTGAGGTGTTCGGATTACAAAGAACATTCGTGAGACGCAGAAAAAATGAATAGACGCTGGCGGAGTGCTTGACGCCATCTGTCATCCATGGTGGAGGCAAAGTGATGGTCTGGGGGTGCTTTGGTGGTGGTAAAGTGGGAGATTTGTACAGGGTAAAAGGGATCTTGAAGGAGGAAGGCTATCACTCCATTTTGCAACGCCATACCATACCCTGTGGATGGCACTTAATTGGAGCCAATTTCCTCCTACAACAGGACAATGACCCAAAGCACAGCTCCAAACTATGCAAGAACTATTTAGGTAAGAAGCAGTCAGCTGGTATTCTGTCTATAATGGAGTGTCCAGCACAGTCACCGGATCTCAACCCTACTGAGCTGTTGTGGGAGCAGCTTGACCGTATGGTACGTAAGAAGTGCCCATCAAGCCAATCCAACTTGTGGGAGGTGTTTCAGGAAGCATGGGGTGAAATCTCTTCAGATTACCTCAACAAATTGACAACTAGAAAGCCAAAGGCCTGCAAGGCTGTAATTTCTGCAAATGGAAGATTTTGACGAAAGCAAAGTTTGAAGGACACAATTATTATTTCAATTAAAAATCATTATTTATAACCTTGTCAATGTCTTGACTATATTTCTTATTCATTTTGCAACTCATTTCATGTATGTTTTCATGGAAAACAAGGACATTTCTAAGTGACCCCAAACATTTGAGCGGTAGTGTATATGATGTTGGGATTACTCTGGTCGGATATGGACTCATTCAATATCCTGAGATATGGGACATCCTATTTTCTCTCTTCATGTTGACAAATACCGACTGTATACATCACATATCCGGGTTCTCAGCATATTCAAGATATGAAGCTATATTGATTTCAGATATGTTTCTCTTGGCTGAGGTCCATATCCAGATCTTGATATGCTTTTTGATCTATGCATAGTCTCTCCACCCTTACCTACAGTACATGTACAAATGACCTCGACTAACCTGTACCCCCGCACATTGACTCACGGTACTTCCTGTATATACCTCCTTATTGTGTTACTTTTTATAATTTTTTTACCTTAGTTTATTAGGTAAATATTTTCTTAACACTTTCTTGAACTGCACTGTTGGTTAAGGGCTTGTAAGTAAGCATTTCACGTTAAGGTTTACACATATTGTATTCGGCGCATGTGACAAAGTTGGATTTGATATGCTGTCAATAAGGATGATTTCTGACGCATTTGAGTTCAACACATGCTCAATTGACAAATATGAAAAACATATTTTTCTTTCATGCACAAAGGCATTTATGGATTGCCTCCGGATATCATACATGTAAGGCCGGATATTGACTTATTAGATGTCCTGAGATGGGCCCATGTGGACATCTTATTTTCTGTATACGATGACAAATAGTAGGCCTACATGGTATATTTTCTCAGCACATACAAGGAATATGCTTTTGACTGAGGTCCATATCAAGATCTTGATATGCTTTTTGATTTGCTAAATAAGGAACATTTCTGAAGCTTATTTAAGTGGAGGACATGCTCAATAAATTTGACAAATATTAAATCCTTATAATTTTTTCAAACACTAGCTATAATTGTTGACTAGGTATCCGCTTTCCCTTTGTATTCTCTCTGGATAAAAGGTGCACGCAAACCGCAAGCTAAAAGTACTAACTGGTAGCCTAGCAACAAGAATCACATTTTATTTTTGTCATTTTTGAGCAACTGTCATTTTTGAGTTTGGGTATCACAAATTAGTGTGTAAACGGGTGTGTGGTCGAACTGGAGAAACAAGGAAGTGAGATGGTTGTCAGACAATCTCAAAAGAAGTTCATGCTAAATTAAGTAGGTGATTTGAGAGGATTATTTATGAAAATAAATCTATAATTTGGCCAGCAGCAGTAAGTAGGGCTAGCTAGCTACGCTTGAAAGGGGGGGGGTAAAAGCTAACTGGGAGCCTAGCTAGCTGACAAATAACGAAAATAAATTACCACCATCAAGGTGACAGTTAACATTTTAAAACATTTAGGCATATTTTGTATTATTGGTTAATATAAGCTAGCTAGCTACTGATAACTTAGCTAGCCAAGTTGCTACTTTGATAGATAGCTAAGCTTAGCTACCTAGTTCCAGTTTGTTTTCTCGTCATGATTGAAGCAAGTAGCTACCTCGTGGTATGGTTACGTGAAATGACAATATTTTCTTGCAATATCGACAATTTTGATTCATGATTTATGCATTGAGTTTGGATTGGATCACAGACCAACAATAACCACCACTGACGACCCAATCTGCATCCATCCTCCATAACAAACAGGGCAGGCAGGAGTATTGAGGGTGTGCAACTTTTATTTTCTGTTAAACAAATAAAATACATTTTTAGTAACGATTGACCGGTTTGCATCTTTACAGAAAACATGATTGGAACTCTGGATTTCTATGCTGCATTTTTTTTTAAACAGAAATAGCAGAGATGTGCTTTGGAAACAGCAACTTGGATCAGGTGTGTGTATTGAATGTATCTCACCCCAGATATTTTCTGAAGTCCGGATTGGATGCATGTAGAAATTGTCCCATTACAGAGAATATCCTAGCTCCGTATAATGAAATTAAGGACATGCGTATCTGGAGCATGTCAAGTCCTTATATCTAACGGAAATGTAACGATATCCTCTGATATTGACCATTTTCGCCCAGTGATCCTCACCCCTGATTGGAGGACCTCAAACATTTATACTGTGGATGTGTATTTATTCCTACACTCATTAATTCCAACCTTCAAACAGCCACAGACCAACCCATCTTTCATCATTCCACCATTTCCTTTTGCAATACATCCCACCATTGTGTCTCACTAGGGACTTGAACCTCCCAATCTGCAACATTTATGCTGAAATTGCCCCAAAAATACACATTTTACCAAAGAGCACAATTATATTTCCTATCGGCTGACTGTGGTCTTTCAAATCCCCCAACAATACAGTTTGCAGGTCCAACCGCACCCTGATATGACAACCATTCCTGGACCTGTCTCCAAAAACAAGCCACCGACAGTACAAAAAGAAATGCTCTATTGATTCTGTTTCCGCGTGGCAGAGTCTGCACAGGGCTGACTGTTCAATACCCCAAATACTGAGCATTCTTTTTGTAGAGAGAATTTTATATAATAGCTTAAATTGAAAAGAATAGACTGATGCATCAATTGTTGTTTTGTATATCAGTTCATAACCCCGATGCCATGGTATTGGGACATCAAAAATCTGTTACCAACTATCTTGAATTTTATGTAGCATAGTTGTCAACCCTCTTGACCGTAAGTGAAACATACATTTTACTATTTATATTGGTCATTTTAAGACATTTCTGATTTTTAAATTGGTGGCAGACAAACTAATTCCTTTTTAGTAATTGCCTATTCCATTTTTGTGGCAGAGCTGCGATGAGTTGGTTATAATTTTGTATTGAGCATACATCTCCATGCACCTTGATTAATTGTTTGTGTGAGAATTTTACTGCTGTCTACAAAGTCATTCATAAACATGATACCTTCGTTATACATTCAAGAACATTGGTTTATCCACTATCAGTACATTGGAGTTTAGAAATATTATTTACTGTAATATATGTTCTGCCTCTTCTGGAGAGTAAAACTGGAATTGTAGCCAACAGTGCATGGTTTCATTTAAAAAGGAGGATACTTTAAACAGGGTTCTATTGTCAAGGTTTCAATCTGTATAAACAGCAAAGAGCCTCCTTTTAAAATGTCAGATGTGCCTCTTTTAGTAACCTACTGGAACCAGTTTGGATTTAGATACAGTTTTGGTATAATATAAACTTTAATACAGTGGTGTAATGCCTTGATATTTAATAGTTTTAACACTTCAAACTCATATTCATTATATAAATATACCAGTTTAATGTTATCTGGTTTGCCTTTCCAAATAAAATATGTAAACTGCGATATCACTACAGTATTAATGAGAGTTTCAAGAGCCTACATTTTCTATAGAAATTGATTGTTGCAAGATCATTCAACTTTTTCGGGATGTTTACACCAAGCACATCAACTGCACATTTAAGTCGGGAGACCACATAGCAATTTAAAGTGTCTTTTAGAGACATAATCCGTAATATAGTACACTTCCTAGTTGGATTGTAATTCAGATAAACTGGAGAAATTATCCAGGTCCTCAATAAGACCCTTCAGGGTTGAACATTGTGGACTCAAGAGAAAACTCGAATCATCGTCTCTAACTCATTCATTTCTAACCCTTTAATTTTATGATTGGATCGGATTTAGCTAACAATTTATAACAAACAAGTATGGTGATAGAGGGCAACCTTGTTTTACACCTTTTGACAATTCAGAGAAATAACCATTTATAATTTTACATAAGAGTATTGTACATGACTTAACCATTTCATGAGAGATTCACCAAAATTGAAATAATCCAGGCACTTAAAGCACAGCTAGAATTTTTTTTTAATCTGCTATAAAGATTGCCTGGTTTGCCTGCATTCTCATAGGTTTTCAATTATTTCTAATAATTGTCTAATGTTATCGTCAATTCATTTTTGCGTCGCAATATTGAAGGGTGACATTTTGTGCGTCAGACAGTTTATAATTTAAATATGAATAATTTAAAAAGCATGCTAGTAGTGGATCTTTCAGTAATTCATAAAAGATATATTTTTTACCTTTATTTAACTAGGCAAGTCAGTTAAGAACAAATTCTTATTTTCAATGACGGCCTAGGAACAGTGGGTTAACTGCCTTGTTTAGGGGCAGAAGGACAGCCTTGTCAACTCGGGGATTTGATCTTGCAACCGCACGGTTACAAGTCCAACGCTCTAACCACTAGGCTACCTCCCGCCAGGTAGATCTCTATTGGAATGCCATCAAGGCCAGGGGTTTTCCCAGTCAAAGGAGTCAATTGTCAACCGTAGTTCGTCCTGCGCAATTTATCCTTCACAAAAATGTTTGTGTGTCGTAGATAGTTTAACCTTTAAGTTGCAGGAACTTGAAAGGATTTTTTTTTTATATACATTTTGCTTCTTTATTCAAAATATCCTTTGGTGAGAAAATAATTTCTCCATCATTTAACTATTTTCTGTAGGTTCTTTTTGGTTGCGTTTCTATGTTGAAGGTGTGTGGCACCAGCTCTGATCGACGGGGCTCTGAATGAAGCCTTTCAGGCATTGACCGTTCTCCGTCCAATTTACTCCGTTTTTTTAGATAAATGAAACCAGATCTTTCCTGAATAAGTTCCTAAAACTACTTTTGCATCTAAACTATTAGAGGCATGTCAGTTTAACCATCCGTGTTGGAGCTGGGGTGGGCTGTTCTCTGCAGGCAGATCAGTTTGACCAGGCATGTTGGAGCTGGGGTAGGAAGCTCTGTGCATGCAGATCAGTTTAACCAGGTGTGTTGTAGCTGGGGTAGGAAGCTCTGTGCATGCAGATCAGTTTAACCAGGTGTGTTGGAGCTGGGGTAGGAAGCTCTGTGCAGGCAGATCAGTTTAACCAGGTGTGTTGTAGCTGGGGTAGGAAGCTCTGTGCAGGCAGATCAGTTTAACCAGGTGTGTTGGTGCTGGGGTAGGAAGCTCTGTGCAGGCATTAGTTTAACCAGGTGTGTTGTAGCTGGGGTGGAACAAAAAGCAGCACCACAGAAGTACTGTACTACTGTAGTGTTGTGTGTGCCAGTACAGTTGAGCAGAATGTACAGTACGTATATCCCTGTCAGTCATTCAGGCAGCTCCGGTGGGATCCTACAGCTACAGTACACTTGTGGGAGTCTGCACCTCTGATTCAATCAGCACAGGATGATAAAGCTGCTATCAGTTACACACTACAGGGGAGAGCAGGGAGTGGAGGAACAGGGAAAAAGAGAGGGGTAGAGGGGAGTGGAGGAACAGAGAAGGAGAGAGAGGGGTAGAGGGGAGAAGATGAAACAGGAGCAATGCCTACAGTAGTTGGCTCCCTGGAGAAGGGACAGAAAGATAAAGGTACAGCAGGAGAGAAACTAGTTAAAGCAAACTTGTCAAATGTCACTAAATGAGACAAAGGGGAGGAAAAGTGGTAGAAATGGAAGGTGTGTGTAGGCAAGAGTGTGGCGCCAGCTCTGAGTGAAGGCTTTCAGGCATTGATCCACAGTCTGCATTACGCACGGCAGGTCCTCAAACACACAAATAACATACACAAACACATTTCATTCACAAAGAGCTGGACACAGACAAGTAGCAGGTCAAACAGAACACGCAAATAAAATCAATTAAATACTTTGTGGTTAGATTAGATTTAATATTGCAGGTAGTGTGGCTTCTATCAGTGTAATTGTCAGCATAATTTCCAATCCCATATAGTTTTTGTAAATGTATACAATATTTACAAAAGTATGTGGACAGCCCTTCAAATTAGTGGATTCTGCTATTTCAGCCATACCCGTTGCTGACAGGTGTATAAAATTGAGCACACAGCCATGCAATCTATATAGACAAACATTAACAGCAGAATGGCCTTACTGAAGAGTTCAGTGACTTCCAACGTGGCACCGCCATAGGATGCCAACTTCTAACAAGTCAGTTAGTAAAATTTCTTCCCTGCTAGAGTTTCTCCGGTCAACCGTAAGTTCTGTTATTGTGAAGTGCAAACGTCTAGGAGCAACAACAGCTCAGCGAAGTGGTAGGTCATACAAGCTCACAGAACGGGACCGCAGAGTGCTGAAGTGCGTAGCGCACAAAAATAGTCTGTCCTTGGTTTCAACACTCACTACTGAGTTCCTAACTACCTCTGGAAGCAACTTCAACACAATAACTAAAATTGGGAGCTTCATAAAATTGGTTTCCATGGCCAAGCAGCTGCACAAGTTCACAATGCGCAATGACAAGCGACGGCTAGAGGGGTGTAAAGCTCACCACCATTGGACTCTGGAGCAGTAGAAAGGCGGTCTCTGGAGTGATGAATCACGCTTCACCATCTGGCAGTCCGACGGACAAATCCCGGGTTTGGCGGATGCCAGGAGAACGCCCCCTGCCCCAATGCATAGTGTCAACTGTGTCGTTTGGTGGAGGAGGAATAATGATCTGGGGCTGTTTTTCATGGTTTGGGCTAGGCCCCTTAGTTCCAGTGAAGGGAAATCTTAACGCTACAGAATATAATACCATTCTAGACAATTCTGAGCTTCCAAATTTGTGGCAACAGTTTGGTAAAGGCCCTTTCCTGTTTCAGCATGACAATGCCCCGGTGCACAAAGCGAGGTCCATACAGAAATGGTTTGTAGCGATCGGTGCGGAAGAACTTGACTGGCCTGCACAGAGCCCTGACCTCAACCCCAGTGAACACCTTCGGGATGAATTGGAACGCCGACTGCGAGCCAGGCCTAATCGCCCAACCTTACTAATACTCGTGGCTAAATGGAAGCAAGTCCCCGCAGCAATGTTCCAACATCTAGTGGAAAGCCTTCCCAGAAGAGTGGAGGCTGCTATAGCAGTAGAGGGGGGCACCAACTCCATATTAATGCCCATGATTTTGAAATGAGAGATTTGATGAGCAGCTGTCCATATAGTTTGTGTCATGTAGTGTAATATATACACACACACAAAAGTTTGTGGACACCTGCTCATTGAAAAAACACATACATAATATATACACACTCTCTCACACACACACACACTTGAAGTCAACCCCTCGCATCCATCACTAAAGACAACCCAGTTTTGGTTTCTAGCTGCCATATATTTTTACACTGGTGTTTCACAAAAGTTCTGAACCTTTCTACGGTTTCTAAACTCTAAGGTCACCCAGCAGTGCTATTTGCAGTTAGCGCCAAGTAAATGTTGCAATTTTTCAGCAATTCCTGAACTTGATTTAACTGTGAAAAGCATGATTACGAGCACTTCACATCGATACTGAGAAAAACAAATTAAAACAAATATTAACACAAGATGAATAAAATACACAAGAATGGGAAAATTACCAGGTAGATACAGTGCCTTCGGAAAGTATCTGGACCTCATGACTTTTTCCACATTATTCTAAAATGGATGAAAAAAATGTATCCTCAGCAATCTACACACAATACCCCATAATGACAAAGCGAAAACAGGTTAAGACATTTTTGCAAAAGTATTAAAAGTTTAACATAAATACCTTATTTACATATGTATTCAGACTATTTGCTATGAGATTCGAAATTGAGCTCAGATGCATCCTGTTTCCATTGATCATCCTTCAGATGTTTCTACAACTTGAATGCAGTCCACCTTTGGCAAATTCAATTGATTGGACATGATTTGGAAAGGCACACACCTGTCTATATAAAAGGTCCCACAGTTAACAGTGCATGAGGAAAAAACAATCCATGAAGTCAAAAGAATTGTCCGTAGAGCTCAGAAACAGCATTGAGTCAAGGCACAGATCTGGGGAAGGGTACCAAAGCATTTCTGCAGCATTGAATGTCCCCAAGCACACAGTGGCCTCCATCATTCTTAAATGGAAGAAGTTTGGAAGCACCAAGACTCTTCCCAGAGCTGGCCACCCGGACAAACTGAGCAATCAGGGGGAGAAGGGCCTTGGTCAGGGAGGTGACTAAGAACCCGATGGTCACTCTGACAGAGCTCCAGAGTTCCTCTGTGGGGATGGGAGAACCTCCCAGATGGATAACCATTTCTGTAGCACTCCACCAATCAGGGCTTTATGGTAGAGTGGCCAGACGGAAGCCACTCCTCAGTAAAAGGCACATGACAGCCCGCTTGAAGTTTGCCAAAAGGCACCTAAAGACTCTCAGACCATGAGAAACAAGATTCTCTGGTCTGATGAAACCAAGATTGAACTCTTTGGCCTGAATGCCAACCGTCACATCTGGAGGAAACCTGGCACCATCCCTATGGTGAAGCATGGTGGTGGCAGCATCATGCTGTGGGGATGTTTTCAGTGGCAGGGATTGGGAGACTAGTCAGGATCGAGGGAAAGATGAACAGAGCCAAGTAGAGATCTTTGTTGAAAATCTGCTCCAGGACAACGACCCTAAGCACACAGCCAAGACAACGCAGGAGTGGCTTTGGGACAAGTCTCTGAATTTCCTTCAGTGGCCCAGCCAGAGCCTGGACTTTAACCCTGATCGAACATCTCTGGAGAGACCTGAAAATTGCTGTGCAGCAATGCTCCCCATCCAACCTGGCAGAGCATGAGAAAAATCGATGCTGTAATCGCTGCCAAAGGTGCTTCAACAAAGTACTGAGTAAAGGGTCTGAATACTTTCTGAAAGCACTATGTCCATGAAAGCAAGGGGGAGTGACTAGGCATCAGGATAGAGTAAAATGAAAATTGAAAAAATAGAGTAGCAACATCATACTGCGTGTAAAAATGTGATGCGTGTGTATGTGTTGTGTCAGTATGCATGTGTGTGCTGTGTCCAAGAGTGTCAATGTAGTGTGAGGGTGTGTATATAGTGTGTATACACTGAGTGTACAAAACATGGTAAGTCGCTCTGGATAAGAGCGTCTGCTAAATGACTTAAATGTAAATGTAAAATTAGGAGAACCTGCACTTTCCATGAAATAGCTTTCACTTGGATTCACCTGGTCAGTCGATGATCCCTTAGTGATGTCACTTGTTAAATCCACTTCAAGCAGTGTAGATCAAGGGGAGGAGACCGGTTAGAAGGAATTTTAAGCCTTGAGACAATTGAGACATGGATTGTGTATGTGTGCCATTCAGAGGGTGAATGGGCAAGACAAAATATTTAAGTGCCTTTGAACGGGGTATGGTAGTAGGTGCCAGGCACACTGGTTAGAGCGTGTCAAGACCTGCAACAATGCTGGGTTTTTCATGCTCAACAGTTTCCCGTGTGTATCAAGAATGGTCCACCACCCAAAGGACATTGAGTCAACTTGACAAAACTGTGGGAAGCATTGGAGTCAACATGTGGAATGCTTTCAACACCTTGTAGAGTCCATGCCCAAACGAATTGAGTCTGTTCTGAGGGAAACACTCAATATTAGGAAGGCGTTCTTAATGTTTTCTTACACTCTGTGTATATAGTCTTGTGAGTGTGCATAGAGTTAGGGTCAGTGCAGATAGTCCAGGTAACCATTAACTAATTATTTAGCAATCTTATGGCTTGGAGGTAGAAGCGGTCTTGGAGCCTGTTTGTCCAAGCCAAAGCTTTGGTACCATTTGCCAGACGGTAGCCGCGTGAACAGTCTATGGCTTGGGCCATTTTTCGGGCCATCCTCTGACATCGCCTGACAGAGGTCCTGGATGGCAGGGAGTTCAGCCCCAGTGATGTAGTTGGCTGTTCGCACCACCAGCTGTAGCGCTTTGTGGTCAAGGGTGGTGCATTTGTCATACCAAGCAGTGATGCAGCCAGTCAAGATGTTCCCGATGGTGTAACTGTAGAACTTGAGGATCCGAGGGCCCATGACAAATCTTTCCAACCTCTTGAGTGGGAAGAGGCGCTGTCGTGCACTCTTCATGACTGTGCAGGTGTGTGTGGACCATGTTAAGTCCTTAGGGATGTGGATGCCAAGGAACTTGAAGCTCTCGACCCGCTCCACTACAGCCCTGTCGATGTGGATGGGGGTGTGCTTGCCCCTCTTTCTCCTGTAGTCCACGATCAGCTCCTTGGTCTTACGTTGATGGAGAGGCTGTTGTCATGGCACCTCACTGCCAAGTCTCTGACCTTCTCCTTGCAGGCTGTCTCATCACCACCAGTGAAAATTGATGGTGTTGGGAGTCATGCGTGGCCACGTAGTCGTGGGTGAACAGGGGGTACAGGAGGGGACGAGGGGCCCGTGTTGAGAGTCAGTGTGGCAGAGGTTTTGTTGCCTACCCTCACCACCTGGTGCTGTCCCATCAGGAAGTCCAGGATCCAGTTAGAGGGAGGTGTTCAGTCCCATGGCCCCCAGCCTGGTGATGAGCTTGGAGGGGACTATGACACTGAGCTGAAGTTTATGAAGAGCATTCTCACAGTTATTTCCCGTCTTGTCCAGGTGGGCATTGTGAAGTGCAATTGCGATTGTGTCATCTGTGGATCTCTTGGGGCAGTATGTGAATTGGAGTGTGTCCAGGGTGTCTGAAATTAGGGTGTTGATGTGGGTCATGACCAGCCAGCCTTTCAAAGTACATCATAATTACAGATGTGAGTGCTACAGGGAAATGGTAATTTCGGCTGGTTACCTTGAAGTTCTTGGGAACAGGGACAATGGTGGTCAGCTTGAAACATGTTGGGATTACAGACCGGGAGAACGGGTTATAGTATGCACATGCTTTGAGAACACACCCTGGTATTCCATCTGGCCCGGCAGCCTTGCGAGTGTTAACCTGTTACAAAAGTTTCTCACATCGGCCGGATAGAGAAAGACCACACATTCATCTTGAACAACAGGGGCTTTTACGCAAGACTCAATGTGGTATTCCTCAAAGGGAGCATAAAAGGCATTTAGCTTGTTTGGGAGTTTTGCGTCACTGGGCATCTTATGGCTGGGTTTCCCTTTTTAACCCATTATCGTCTGCAAGCACTGCCACATACCAAGAGCGTCATAGCCGGTAATATAATTCCACCTTCCTCCTATATTGTCCGTTTGCATGTTGTCTCAGAGGTCGTAGCAGGCTTTCTTGTATGCGTCCATGTCAATGTCCCGTTGCTTGTAAGTGGTAGCTCTAGCATTTAGCCCAGCAAGGACATTGCCTGCAATCCGTGGTTTTTGGTTTGGATATGTTAGAATAGTCACTGTGAGGACAACGTCATTTATGAAGCTTGTGACTGATGTGGTAAACTTCTTAATGCTATCAGATGAATCCCAGAACATATTCCAGTCTGTACTAGCAAAACAGTCTTGTAGCCTTGCATCTGCTTCATCGGACCACGTTCGTATTGAGCTGGTACTTCCTGTTTGAGCTTTTGTTTGTAAACAGGAAGCATAAGAATATAGTCTTGGTCAGACTTACCGAAGGGAGGATGAGCCTTATATGTATTTCTGTGGGTAGAATAAAAGTGGTTGAGTTTTAGCGCCCCTAATGGTGCAGGAGACGTGTTGGTAAAAGTAAGGTAGAGCGGTTTTAAGTCATCCGGGGTTAACTTCTATGGGCTAGGTGGGACGCCAACCTGCGGGACACAGCCAGTGAAATATCAGGGCGGCAAATTCAAAAACAACAAAATGTCATAATTCAACTTTCTCAAACATACAACTATTTTACACCATTTTAAAAGATAAACTTCTCGTTAATCTAACCACATTGTCCAATTTCGAAAAGGCTTTACAGCAAAAGCAAAACATTAGATTATGTTAGGAGAGTACATAGACAAAAATAATCACACAGCCATTTTCCAAGCAAGGACATGTGTCAATAAAACCCAAAACACAGCTAAATGAAGCACTAACCTTTGACGATCTTAATCAGATGGCACTCCTAGGACATTATTTTACACAATACATGTATGTTTTGTTCAATAAAGTTCATATTTATATCGGCGCGTGATGTTCAGAAAATGTATTCCCACCAAAACGTCCGGTGAATGTGCACATCAATTTACAAAAATACTCATCATAAACGTTGACAAAATATATAACAATTATTTTAAGAATTATAGATAGACTACCCCTGGATGCAACCGCTGTGTCAGATTTTAAAATAGCTTTACGGAGAAAGCACATTTTTCAATATTCTGAGTACATAGCTCAGCCATCCCAGCGAGTTATTCAGACACCCGCCAAGTTCGGGGCAACCGAAACTCAGAATTAGTATTAGAAATATTCTCTTACCTTTGCTGATCTTCGTCAGAATGCACTCCCAGGACTGCTACTTCCACAAGAAATGTTGTTTTTGTTCAAAATAATCCATATTTATGTACAAATACCTCCGTTTTGTTCGTGTGTACAGATCACTTATCCAAAGGCATAACGCGCGAGCGTGGAACGAGAGACAAAGTCAAAATGTTCCATTACCGTACTTAGAAGCATGTCAAACGCTGTTTAAAATCAATCTTTCTGGTATTTTTAACGTAAAATTGCGATAATATTGCAACCGGACAATAGCATATTCATTCAAGAAGAAAAAGAAGGAGGGGCGTGCTCACGGGACCGAGCATATCCAATCCATTTGTTGCCAGGCAGTCCACTCAGAAACTGAGCTCCTATTATCTGCCCAGTGACAGGAAAATGCTCAAACCACTTTCTGAAGGCTTTAGACAGCCAATAGAAGCCTTAGGAAGTGCAACGTCCCCAACAGACACTGTAGTTTCGATTGAGAATTGTAGTTCTTTTGATTCTCTGACTTTCCACTTCCTGCTTGGAATTGTCTCAGGTTTTTGCCTGCCATATGAGTTCTGTTATACTCACAGACACCATTCAAACAGTTTTAGAAACTTCAGAGTGTTGTCTATCCAAATCTACTAATAATATGCATATTCTAGTTTCTGGGCCAGAGTAGTAACCTGTTTAAATTGGGTACGTTTTTCATCCGGCCGTGAAAATACTGCCCCCTAGCCCAGACAGGTTAATGTCCACCAGAAACGCTGCCTCTGGGTGAGCGGTTTCTAGCTTTTTTTTAATGGCCCCATACAGTTCATTGAGTTCCAAAGGGGTGTTGGCTTGTGGAGGGATGTATACAGTCGTGATGATTATGGATGAGAACTTTCTTGGTAGATAAGTGTCTGCAGCTTACCATGAGGTGTTCTATATTAGGTGAGCAAAAGCTCAAGATTTCCTTCACACTGGAAGCACCCCAGTTGTTGTTTATGAAGAGACGACCCTCCCCCGTCGGACTTTCCCCGAGGCTGCCTTTGTCCGATCGTGCCGTTGCATGGAGAAACGTCTTACTACTGCAGCACCTGCATAAAGTCACCCTGCCACGTCTCTGCAAGGCATATAATACTGCAGCATTTCAAGTCTCTCTGATGGATGAGCTTTGTTCGGGAGTCTCCCATCTTATTCTCGATGGAATGGATATTTTATAATAGAACGGAGGGGTAGTGTCGGTCGATATTATATTCGCCTCAATCTCACCAGGATCCCGGCACGTCTCCCACATCTATACCTGCAGCATTTTGGTAGCCCAGGAATGGGGTCCAGTATGAACAAAGGAACAGCCACCAAGTTGAAGTCAAATTTGAAGTCGAAATCGAGGTTAGTAAGTGTTGATCTGATATCCAGAATATGCTTGGTGGTCATATGTGATAATCAACCAGCTCTCACATCAGAATTTGTTCTTCCATGTTTCACAAAAGTCAAATTTCGAAGTTGTTCCAAATGTCAAATTTCAGTGTTTAACGTTAAGTTTAGGAATTAACTCCACATTTTTTCATAAGGGTTAAGGTTTGGGACATAATTATTTTAAAATAAAAACAACTTTCTATCACTGGATTTGAACTTGTAACCTTTGGAATCAGAGGCAGATGCTTAAGCCCATCCACAACACCCAAGAAAAACCGAAACCTACTTGAAGGTAACGTCGCTCACTGTTGCCCATAGTGGCCGGTTTCCACGTCATCTCCCAACATCCTTAGACATGGATGGGCATCGAATACTGACTTGAATAACAGGTGACCTGGCTGGTCATAATACTATGGGTCTGCCCTCCTTTGTCCAGTAGTAGGGGATATGGCGCCACTGGCAAGTGTGGGGCTGCCCTGCTTTGTCCACGAGTGGAGGTTTGTCCACGAGTGTGTCAGCAGGTGGAAAGGGGGTAACAGTAGAATAGGTTATAAATATTGCCTCAGTGTCCCTAAATAGTGACTGTAGGCAAATGTACTTTTCCTCAGGTAGCAGCACAGCTCTGTACAGGCCTGCCTCTCTCCCACTCCCCCTCTCTCGGTATAGCACAGTACAGGCCTGCCTCTCCCTCTCCCCCGGTAACAGCACAGTAAAGGCCTACCTCTCCCTCTCCCCCGGTAACAGCACAGTACAGGCCTGCCTCTCTCCCACTCCCCCTCTCTCGGTACAGCACAGTACAGGCCTGCCTCTCCCTCTCCCCCGGTAACAGCACAGTACAGGCCTGCCTCTCTCCCACCCCCCCGGTAACAGCACAGTACAGGCCTGCCTCTCTCCCACTCCCCCGGTAACAGCAAGGTACAGGCCTGCCTCTCTCCCACTCCCCCGGTAACAGCAAGGTACAGGCCTGCCTCTCCCTCTCCCCCGGTAACAGCACAGTACAGGCCTGCCTCTCCCTCTCCCCCGGTAACAGCACAGTACAGGCCTGCCTCTCCCTCTCCCCCGGTAACAGCACAGTACAGGCCTGCCTCTCCCTCTCCCCCGGTAACAGCACAGTACAGGCCTGCCTCTCCCTCTCCCCCGGTAACAGCACAGTACAGGCCTGCCTCTCCCTCTCCCCCGGTAACAGCACAGTACAGGCCTGCCTCTCCCTCTCCCCCGGTAACAGCACAGTACAGGCCTGCCTCTCCCTCTCCCCCGGTAACAGCACAGTACAGGCCTGCCTCTCCCTCTCCCCCGGTAACAGCACAGTACAGGCCTGCCTCTCTCCCACTCCCTCTTCTCAGGTAACAGAACAGCTCACACTCCACCACTAATCCCCAACCCATGCATGTCGCTGGTGACCAGAAACTTCAGGGAAGAGGGGGGGGGGGAAATAAGCGCTTTTTCATGGGGGAAAGAAGCCAACGGTGCGCTTTATAGACTATGGTAACCTTGGGAGAAAACTACTGAATCATTAGTCACGGTGGGGAAAAACGAGGCACCCAAGAAAAGAGAGAATTGTTTTTGTATGCGGGACCAGGGAAACCCTGCATTTTGACAGACAGTTTCCACTATCAGCCATCTTTTCAATTCTATTCTTTCATTCACATTGACCGTATAAATCTTATTATTAGATGTGTATTATTATTACTACTACTACAAGTGTGTAATGGTAATGTGTTTTTTTGAATATGGGTCAAAGACGAGACATGTAAATTTGGTGTCCGAAGGCCATTCATTTAACATAAAAAGATAAAAATGTATAATTATAATATTAAAATCGCTCAACTCTTACCCTTATTTTGACCCAGAAATATTTGTTGCAAACTATTAAATTAAGGAAGTTATTGAGCATTAGTGTCAAAATGTCCTTCAGTGTAACTGTCCGGGTTAAAATTCTAATGACAATTTTTTTTTTTTTGAAATGTAGAAATTCATCTAGAAATAAAAGTTGTGTTATATCACAATGTCACCCGTTATGCTGAATGACAGCTTTGTTATCCCATGTTTTCACTAGTTTACAACATTTAATCATGCAATTCATATTTACTTGTATGAATACTGCATATTATAACTTTAAACAATTTTATGCCATTTTAAGGTATTTCAAGGCACATTATCTTTATACTGTACAGGTCATTATCTAATAAGGAGAGGGCTGCACGGCACAGACAAAAGATGAATGCAGATCCAGTTGTTTTCATGGTTTCATGCTACTGTCAGCAACAGAATAGGATATAAAGCTGGGTGGATAACACTTAACATTAAGTTGCACTATTACATTGTAGATAATGTTTTATTGCACTGCAGTTAAGGTATAACTGATGGATTATATTAGTTAATAAAATATTACACACACGGATAAAAAAAATGGATTATGAATTATATTATATAATAGCTGCTTCACATTTGGGGCACTCTATGAAAAATCGAGACTGTACAAGTTTGAATTGAAGTAGTTTGATGGGCATTTTATGTAGCTATTTTGTGTAGGTATCTTGAAATTGCATTTGTATACCTGCATTGCATAGACATTTACCAGTTAGTGTCAATGCATAATTACAACATTAACTATCATGTAATAATTGGTAATAATGCAATGTAAAGTGTTGCCGCAGGCTCAAATTATAGTAAAGTGATTATTATTAATATTAACAATGAAATAGTAACAAAACATGTTTGAGAGAGAAAGGGAGGGAGTTGATTTAACGTTTAAACTTTGATTAAATGTTATCATTGTATAGCCTACTATTAATAGACTACTAATAACATTTAATAGATGTGAATCCTATTCTGCGCCAGTCTCTCAACTGTTACATTTTCGTTTTTTAGCTATCAGAGAAGGAGGATGTCAATCCTGATAATCGACCCATCCATACAATGACACAATCTGATGCTGAAAAAAAGAGGGAAAAATTTAGATTCAATCAGAGGCGCTGCCATTGAAAAAAATCTAAAGAAATGAATGTGGTGATGAACTTAACTCCAGTATCCACTGAAGGAAACTCTTGAGCAGCCCCCTGAACTTGTACAAATACAACATGAACCTGCACCTCCAGAGCTGGAGCAACCATCTGAGTCCTTGACTCCAGAACTAGAGCAATCCCTTAAGCCTCAATCTCAAACATTGGAGCAACCACTTGCTTCCTCCACGCCACTGTTTTTTTTTTTACACAGTTTTATAACTTTAAAAAAAATGCTAAAAGAAAAATACTATTGCTTCTACTAATAATAGTTCATAGGATCATTATTGTTATTGCTGAAGGAATCACATTTAATCAATATTTGTGGGCCGTAGTGATGTGTCATTCAGGGTAACAAAATAGTCATACAGTATAACACCAGTATTTTATATTAAAATACAATAACTTTGTGTTGTTGACTCAGAGACAAAAACAAATCTCAAAGGATGAAGTGAAATATATTTCAATAGATTTTAGCATTTTTTTCAGTGTAACGCAGTTGAACCTATGACACACCAAATATGTGGTATTCAAAATAAAATATTTTCATTATACTGTGTTAGACATTATACTGTGTTATATAGTGTTACACTGAATTACATTTACTAGGGTGCATTCATATGAATCCCAATAAAAATGAATTCTTGGCTTTATTCTTGAATATAAATAATATAACGGCATAGGTGCCACTCCAATGAACAAAAACAAGCCTTAGGGAATTGTAATTGCTGTTTTATTTTTGCTACTTTCAAAACCTTATACGTCTTTGACCCATATTCCAAATTCCTGAGACACCCAAAGGGAGTGGGGGTTATGGCCAGGGTCACCATTGTGCCGCGCCCCTGGAGCAATTAGGGTTAAGTGCCTTGCTCAAAGGCACAGCAACAGATTTTCACTTAGTCGGCTCCGGTATTCAAACCAGCAACCTTTTGGTTACTGGCCCTACGATCTAACCTCGAGGCTACCTGCTGCCCCATGCCGTATATCGTATTCACTAGCAACAAAATGGAAGCAAACAGGCCGAAATTGGGAGGGAACTTGAATCCAATAAACACTTTTTTTGTTGCAAAACGTTTTGCTACAGTGTGCACTAATTAATACAACCCTACATTCTCATTGACCTAATGCAGCCTACATACCATATCATGTATATTAGCTCTGATCACAGTCTGTTTAGATCTGGTATTCATGGTTTGCTATATCAACAGCACCGCCCAAATACAACTACCTACGTCAATACTTCTGACATGAGTAGACATAGTATTGCAACAATTAATAACTGTAAACGTCAACTATAAACTTGGTGATACAGGTAATTAGATCAAAGTTGGTTAATGACGCAGCAGTCCAGAACACACACACAAATAAATGCCATATTGTGGTATGGCACACACGCACACTTCATTAGAATTAGTGTGTTGTACTGTGTATACATACTGCCTTCTTTCAAGAGCTTGCCTGGCGGGACCTCCAACAACTTATGGTACCATTGTCCCCCTGAAGATGATGCATTTCAAACAGCGAGTCCCTTGTTCCTTGCTGGAAAATAACATACATATGAACACCAGTCATTAGACTGGAGCGGAATCAGATGAATGGTATTAAACAAACACATGGTTTCCAGGTGTTTGAATCCATTCCATTTGCTCCGTTCCGGCCTTTATTATGAGCCGTTCTTTCCTTCAGCAGCCTCCTGTGATTATGGTCTATGGTTCGTACATACCAGTGCTCATGGCATCTGAAATACTGAGATCTTTTCCACAGATTGATTCAAAATTACACACATGCATGCACTGTAAAGAAATATATATATATACTGTACCAGCCAAAAGTTTGGACACACCTACTCATTCATGTAAAATATATATTTTACATGAATGAGTAGGTATATGTATATATATATATATATATATAAACACCAATGCATATATTTAATATGTCCTATGATTAAAATGCCTCAGTGTTCAATGTCTGGCTAATAGTAGTTTCTCTCTCTCCATATTTACATTTTAGTCATTTAGCAGACGCTCTTATCCAGAGCGACTTACAGTAGTGAATCCATACATTTCATACATTTTTTTCCCTTACTGGTCCCCCGTGGGAATCGAACCCATAACCCTGCCGTTGCAAACACCATGCTCTACCAACTGAGCCACACAGCACCATATCACATCAACCTGTGTAAATACATTGTGTATATGGTTAGGAGGGCAGATCATTAGAGTTAACATCACTTACTGCTCAGTGATTGGTTAAAAGAACACGTTACCACATAGGGGGGAGTGACTTAAAGGGATAGTTCAAGGTTAGAAAACTAAAATGTTGGAGGGGGACATGGTGGTGAGTGCTGTGACTGTTGGAGTGTACACATTACTCTAAGAAGAATGGATTTTCTAGATTTTATTTATTTAGATTGTTTTCTGGACTGTGAATGACCAATAAATTGCTTGATTATGCATTTGAAAAGCCCAATAAAATCACACAGTAATATTACAGAATCAATACACAATAGACACATAGCCAGGGCTGGTAGAGTACAGTTATGTCAAAGAAGATGAAAGTCTTAGTGAAAGATTTATTAAGGTACTGCTACATGGGCCACTTTCAAAGGATTTGTTATCAAAGGAAATACTCATACGCCTTCACCACCAGTTAGCTACAACTGGACGCGCGCGCAGACAGGCAGGCAGGCACACCTGATATCAGGAAGTCCAGTTAGTGCATCCAATCAAAGCCCATTGTGTATGTAGTAATATAGTCTAATAATGAATACTTGCGGAGTTGGCATCAGTGGAAACTTCAGCTAGCAGCTCTCTCTCTCAATGTAAAAGATTCTAATTGGTTAAAGGGGAGGTGCTGTGAGAACTGTGACATTTAAATGCGCTAGTGTTACCGCTAGCAGGTAATTAGTCAAACCTCAGGGCTACGCTCCAAATGGCACCCTATTCCCAATATAGTGCATTACTTTTGGCCATATCCCTATAGAGTTGTATGGGCCCTGATCAAAAGCAGTGCACTATAGAGGGAATAGAGTACAATTTGGGACACAGACCAGGGTTATGAAATGCCTTGAAGGCTGGAGTTAGACAGTGTGGGAAGACAAAGTTTTAACAACTGCGTGCAAGTCCATTGTAATAAGTAATATAATTAAATAAATATACAGCACCAGTCAAACGTTTGGACACCTACTCATTCAAGGGATTTTCTTTATTTTTACTATTTACTACATTGTAGAATAATAGTGAAGACATCACAATTATGAAATAACACATATGGCATCATGTGGTAAGCAAAAAAGTGTTAAACAAATCAAAATATATTTCTGATTCTTCAAAGTAGCCACCCTTTGCCTTGATGACAGCTTTGCACACTCTTGGCATTCTCTCAACCAGCTTCATGAGGTAGTCACCTGGAATGCATTTCAATTAACAGGTGTGTCTTGTTAAAAGTTCATTTGTGGAATTTCTTTCCTTCTTAATGCGTTTGAGCCAATACGTTGGGTTGTAACAAGGTAAGGGTGGTATACAGAAGATAGCCCTATTTGGTGAAAGACCAAGTCCATATTCTGGCAAGAACAGCTCAAATAAGCAAAAAGAAACAGTCCATCATTACTTTATTACATAAAACTCAGTCAATCCGTAATATTTCAAGAACTTTTAAAGTTTCTTCAAGTGCAGTCGCAAAAAACTATCAAGGTCTATGATGAAACTGGCTCTCATGAGGACCGCCACAGGAAAGGAAGACCCAGAGTTACTTCTGCTGCAGAGGATAAGTTCATTAGAGTTACCAGTCTCAGAAATTGCACCCCAAATAAATGCTTCACAGAGTTCAAGTAACAGACATCTCAACATTAACTGTTCAGAGGAGACTGCGTGAATCAGGCCTTCATGGTCGAATTGCTGCAAAGAAACAGCATTCTGCAGCGATACGCCATCCCATCTGGTTTGCGCTTAGTGGGACTATAATTTGTTTTTCAACAGGACAATGACCCAAACACACCTCCAGGCTGTGTAAGGGCTATTTGACCAAAAAGGAGAGTGATGGAGTGCTGCATCAGATGACCTGTCCTCCACAATCACCCAATCTCAACCCAATTGAGATGGTTTGGGATGAGTTGGACCACCGAGTGAAGGAAAAGCAGCCAACAAGTGCTCAGCATATGTGGGAACTCCTTCAAGACTGTTAAAAAAGCATTCCAGGTGACACTGGTTGAGAGAATGCCAAGAGTGTGCAAAGCTGTCATCAAGGCAAAGGGTGGCTACTTTGAAGAATCTCAAATATATTTGGATTTGTTTAACACTTGTTTGGTTACTACAGGATTCCATGTGTGTTATTTCATAGTTTTTATGTCTTCACTATTATTCTACAATGTGGAAAATAGTTCATATAAAAAACAACTTGAATGAGTAGCTGTGTCCAAACTTGACTGGTACTGTAAATAAAAAAAAGATATGCCATTTAGCAGACATTTTACATACTGGTGGTCCAGGAATCGAAGCCACTATCCTGGCATTGCAAGCGCCATGCTCAACAAACTGAGCTACAGAGGACCATTGACAAGTAAATTGACTTCACTGACCCTTTAAAACCATCTTCTGCTTTCTCATAGCAGAGGTTTAGACGACTGAATCTGCATGTCTATCGTGTTCTGTTATCTGCAACAATATTCCAAGGGTCACTTCTCTTCTTATCTGAGTAACAGAAGTGGCTGTGAATAGTTTAACATAGGCCCAGTGGAAGATAACAATACACAAACAACATAAAGAGAACACGCACAACAACAAGAGAAGAAGACGTTTATATTATTTTGGTCTATCACTACACTTTCAGTGACATATTGTAACTTCGGCCTCACGCCTTCTCACATCACTGGAGGTACGTGGTTATTCACTGACAAGGTACAGGCTGTCATGTGTTAGTGCTTACATTTGCACAACCAATGACAGTACAACCAAGTGTAAATGTATTCAGTTCTGTTCCTCATTGTTAATGTCTACACACAGCTGACCTGGCCTGCAGAGCCTTCAACACCTAACGGCAAAAAGAAGGGTTACTGTAAACGTGTTGTCAGTTTAGGTTGCCATGGCATCGACGCCACGACCCGGAGGTGGGTTTTTCAGCCTAGTCTTTGATGATAACCCTGCATGACAGAGACGTGTGAATCCTGGTAATGACTGCTGAGCTATCTCCCAGTCTGGCAGACGACCCTACAGTAGAAACCCCTGCCATCTCCCAGTCAGGCAGACGACCCTACAGTAGAAACCCCTGCCATCTCCCCGTCAGGCAGACGACCCTACAGTAGAAACCCCTGCCATCTCCCCGTCAGGCAGACGACCCTACAGTAGAAACCCCTGCCATCTCCCCGTCAGGCAGACGACCCTACAGTAGAAACCCCTGCCATCTCCCCGTCAGGCAGACGACCCTACAGTAGAAACCCCTGCCATCTCCCCGTCAGGCAGACGACCCTACAGTAGAAACCCCTGCCATCTCCCCGTCAGGCAGACGACCCTACAGTAGAAACCCCTGCCATCTCCCCGTCAGGCAGACGACCCTACAGTAGAAACCCCTGGTATCTCCCCGTCAGGCAGACGACCCTACAGTAGAAACCCCTGCCATCTCCCCGTCAGGCAGACGACCCTACAGTAGAAACCCCTGCCATCTCCCCGTCAGGCAGACGACCCTACAGTAGAAACCCCTGCCATCTCCCCGTCAGGCAGACGACCCTACAGTAGAAACCCCTGCCATCTCCCTTATTACAGAGATGACTTGGCTAATGTCTTTATCCGATGACTTCAAACATGAAGCCTGAGGTTGACATGAAAGACTACAGTGTATAGCTGAGAGTTTTTGTGATGCGGCACCAGCCTGCCTGTCAGCCTGTGTATGGAGACACAATCCAGAGCCACGTGTTAGAGATTACATCATCGTCCTTAGACTCCACTACGGCCAGTGCAACCAACATGAAGATGTGCGTCTCAAATGGCACCCTATTCCTTATATAGTGCACTGCTTTTGATAGGACTCTGGTCAAACGTAGTGCACTGAATAGGGAATATGATGCCATTTGGGACAGAAACTAACTCTTTTTCCATTGGTTGGCCACACTGACTGAACCTCTGGTCCACTAGCTTCTATAGGAGTTGGACTTCCATTAGCAGAACTTCTGCCCTGCAAACCCACTATCTGGTCCACTGAAGAACACTGGGTTTGGAATCTCTTATAATAGACTCCCCTGTGGATGTGAAAAAGCACATTTTGAAAGAGCGTAATTTTGTTCACAAGCAGTAAGCAAAAGGACAAGACTCCATGCGTGTATACATGACTTGTACTGTATATTGTGTTTTTGGGTAAACTACAGGATACCTGAAGTCAATGACATCAATCTGCCAATGTATGCTAACCCAAAGGAAAGACGAGCAGGGAGATTGCACATACAGTACCTAAACATTTACTGAAAACTATCCTGGAAAGTGCAACCTCTACCCACCTTGCTCTCCTCACTTTCCTCTCTCCCTCCCTCTCAACAGGGATTGAACCCTTGCCAGGTTCAGAGTGGGCCACTTGTAGGCCTCTCAGTCACTCGCTCTCTGCCTGTCTCGCTCCCTCTTCATGCCTCTTTCTGCCTCATTACAACCAATTAAGTGACAGGCCATGGAGGGAATGGAATGGGAGGAGGGATAATACTTCTCTGAATTATTCATCCCTTTCTGACATCCCTCCATCTCTTGTCCACCCCTCCCTTCTCAGTCTTGCTTTCGCTCGCTCCCTCATTGTCCCTCTCCCTCAGTTTCCCTTTCTCCCCACTGTCTCTCGTTCTCTTCCCCCCCCACACCCCCTTCTTTTCCCCTCTCTCACACTGTTCCCGTGCAGCGTTGAAGGTCAATGTTCACAGTGATTGAGCCTTAGTCCTAAGGGAGAGATTTGCCGACTTGCTGTCCTCCATCACACTGCTGCGGTGTAGGCCTACGTGGTGTTCCACACTTCCCCCCATCGTCATCTAATCTGAGCTCCACTAAAGGCCATAGGACCCTCACTTGGACATTACTGAGGAAACAATGTGGGAATTTTTGACAAGCGGGGCCGAAATGATCGATTGAGCAGTAGAGGGAATAGGGAGTATGCAGCTGTGAGGAAAGGAAACGCATGCGCGCGAGAGAGAGAGAGAGAGAGAGAAATGGTAAGAGAGAAAATGTCAGAGAGAAGAGAAGATGACTGCTGCCAGAGTGAGAGAGAAAAAGAAAGAGATGAAGTATCATCTGTAAGGTCTCATCACACACCTGCTGAAATGGCTTTAATCTCAGGGCCAAGAGGCCACCAGAGCACTGAGCAGCCCTCTAAACAAAACAACACAGTGAGCTTAAGACATCTAATGTGCATTCCTTTCTCAAATATAAATATTTCATCTCCTCTGCACCTGTCAAATGTGCTGCATGCGCAAACACTACCTTGAACTACTTGTAACACCACCTATCATTCCTCCACTGGTCGAAATCCTTAAATCGGACGATTTCAAAATAAACCAAAAGGAAAAACGGGAACCATGGGAAAATGATTTCTTGAAACTTAAACAATGACTAAAAATATTATAAATAAAATTCTGTTCATTTCACAAGGGAGAGAATAATCTTCTTGGTGATGAAACAGGAACAGAAGCTGCTGATTTTGCAGTATTTAAAAAAGGTTGACCCTATATAGTGTACTTCTTCTGACCAGAGCCCTATGGGCCAAAGTACTGCACAATATAGGGTGCCATTTGGGATTTGGCCCAGTCAGGCTGAGGCTGACCTTTAGGCAGTGTTTACCTCCTGCCTGCCCTCATCTTAGAGCCTGTTAACAAGGACAAACCTGCAGAGTCAGGAAATCAGGTGGAGAAAGCGAGGGAAGATGGGGGGGTGGAATGGAGACGAAGACAGGGGATGGAAAAGAAAGGAGAAAGGGAGAGGGAGGAGAAAAAGTGAAAGAAAGGTGAATAGCGTAGAGGAGGAGAGGAGAAAGAAAGAGGGATGAGTGATAACGGAGAAATGTGGTGTTGAGAAAATGTAGAAGGAAGGGAAGTAGAAAGACAGAGGGGAACTGAGAAACTGAAAGAGAGATGAAATGGAGGAAGGGTTGAGTTGAGAAAATTAGTTGAGCAATAATACAAAACAGAAATGGAGGAACCCTGAGAATAACAGTTCACATGGAGGCAGAATATAATGTGTGCCAGTCGCCTGTGTCATTAAAACAGACATTACATTTAAATATTGGTCATCTTGTACCCACAGCCATGTACACTGTATAATACACACACATAAAAACACACTCGCATGAAGACATAAAACGCCATGCATGCGTGCACACACGCGTAACACACACACACACGCACACATACACGAAAGGCCCCTGCTTAGTGCAGGCAGGCCGACCAGGCCTTATAAATACAGGCCTATATTATGCATTTGTTTTAGTCCAGTCTCCATGGTGAGGTTTCCCCACATGTTTATAGAAGCTGCCTTTATAAATTAAAATGGTCGTAACACTTAAGCAGCCAGGCCTTCCACCACGCTGCTGGCCGGGTACAGCCAGAGAGAGCGACAGGGTCCTTGGACCTGGGACTTCCCAGGAACAAGAACAAGGGCTTCCTTGGATCTGTGGAGTGTGTGTGTGTGTTAGTCACTATATTAGGGTAGATTAGTCTAGCTAGCACTATGTCAATGAGTGCAGTGGTGGTTGACGTGGGGGCAACAGGGAGACAAAAGCAAGTGGAGAGCGTGTGTGTGTGCGCAGTATAGGTGACCGGTCACCATCAGGACTAGAAAACTGTTCACCTTCTATAAGAGCAACTATGAGTTACAGATGTAGGATCTTAAATTTGACCAGTTTCATCACAGGTCTAAAATAATCCTGCAGCAGGAGGATTTGATCATTTAAAAAAAATAGTGATAATTTCTAATAGGAAATTATTTTTGATAGGCTGCAGTAGACTATAGTTTAGGTGTGTGATGTGAGACAAAGAGAACTGTGGGTTTTCCAACTAGCTCTGTCTCACACCAGAATTAGACATTCATCCATGTTTCTCAAACGTCCAATTTCAAAGTTGTTGGAAACATCACATTCCGAAGTGTTTAAGGTTAAGTTTAGGCATTAACTTAACCCTAACATAAAACATGTGGAGTTAAGGCATTAACATTAACTCCAAAAGGTTAAGGTTTGGGTTAGGCTTAAAACAAATCTCAAAATCAACTTTCTATCGCTGGATTTGAACTTGGAACCTTTGGAAATCAGAGGCAGATGCTTACCGAAACCTACTTTTTCACCTTTATTTAACCAGGTAGGCTAGTTGAGAACAAGTTCTCATTTACAACTGCAACCTAGTCAAGATAAAACAAAGCAGTGCGACACAAACAACAGAGTTACACATGGAATAAACAAACGTACAGTCAATAACACAATAGAAAAATCTATATACAGTGTGTGCAAACTTGAAGGTAAGAGCACTCACTGATGCCCCTAGTGACCGGTTTCTATACAATCTCCCGACATGGATGATGTTTAATAGTGACTTATATCACGGGTGATCTGACTGGGGTTTTCAGTGAATTTATGTTAATCACAAGTGAAGGTCTTTTAAGGGAGTATGCGAGCACACTCGTTCGGTTAGGTGCCAGCCGAACTGAAACATGCTGACGCCTTTAGGCATTTAGGTTAGCAGTGTGGTTAAGAGTAGGTTTAAAATCAGATTTTATGCTAGTTACCATAGCAGAGCTGCCTGCATGGCATTCTCACTGCTCTTAATGAAACGCTGGTGCTGCTGGGGTCAACTGACTGACTGGTCATAGTGGTGTGGGTCCTGGGTTACGTTCATAACCTCAAAACTGGAGTAAACCGTTTAGAGTGGTTTCAGTGTTTTCAAAATGAACAGGTCAGAACCATTGCGCTTGCAAAGTGCTTTCAAACACTTTCAGCAGGTCAGTATTTTTAGTAACACAAAAAAATGTAACAGACGCTTGCACACAAACCGGTTTTTTTTGGGGGGGGGGGGGGGGGGGCGACGACAATGTGAAATAGATGGAATTAAGGGGCCTATAATGGGTTGCGAAATAGTGCTGGTGTAATAGTATGAGGTGTTGGAGAGAGATGTGTTGATGGTTACAGCATGCCAGCTCTCTCTCACACACACGAACACAGTACCACCCGTTACGGAAGATGACAGTATCCACAAACCAAACAGAGAACACACTCTAGCTCTTTGTCTATAAACAGGATTTAACACTCACAGGCACAGCGCTGCCTCTGAACCTTTTAACTGGGTGACGCGTCAAAAGACCCTCTGTCCCAAATGGCACCCTATCCAGTGCAGTACTTTTGACCAGGGCCCATAGTTGTCCCTGGTCCAAAGTTGTGCAGTATCTAGGAAATAGGGTGCCATTTGGGACACAACCTCCCTCGACAGGACACTGCGTTTCCCGGTAGGACTGCCATTGTGCGTAGAGCTTTTCTGGCAGTCTTTACTCGACGCCACCATCCTAACGGTCCCCCTCCACTTACCTGTCCCATCCCCAGGACCTGCCAGGTTTGACAATTCACTGTAATGCTTACTTAACCCCTGTTGGTCTAAGCCCTTAGATCGCAATATCTACTAAGCAAACGTATGGAATTGTTTTAATAAGATGGTCATAAAATGGATCATTGTACATCTAAGGGTCAGGTCAAAGAACTCTACTTTAATGTCCAACAAATGTAAAACGCCTGGAGTTTGCTAAATGGCATTGGCACTTGGATTGGAACTAGTGTTTTGGTCAGATGACATGAAAATAGAGCTCTTTGGCCATGCACACCAGCGGTGGGTTTGGCATTGAAAACAGAAGCACATGCAGAAAAGTACCTCATACCTACTGTACAATATGGTGGTGCACCTTTGATGTTACAGGGATACTTTGCTTCCACTGGTCCTGAGGCCCTTGTTAAGGTCAACAGCATCATGAACTTTACCCAGTACCAGGACATTTTAGCCAAAAACCTGGGTGCCTCTGCCAGGAGGTTGAAACGTGGTCGCAAGTAGATCTTCCAGCAAGACAATAAGCACAGAAATTATGAATTGGCCACAACATCAACATTTTGCAATGGCCATCTCAGTCTCCGAACTTGAACCCCATTGAAAACCTGTGGTTTGAATTGAAGACGGCAGTCCATAAGCTCAGTTTAAGGATCTGGAAGGATTCTGTGTGAAGGAACGGTCTAAAATCCCTCCCAATGTGTTCTCTAACTCATAAAACATTTTAGAAAAAGGCACAGTGCCATTGTCCTAGTAAGGGGAGGTACTGAAAGGTATTGAAAAACAGGGGTGTCAATCATTTTGACCCCTACCTCTGAGATAGATTTTGTTTAACAAGTAAAATATTTTTTTCTCTGAGCAATTGTATTTAGTATAACATAATATAACTTTTTATTTAAATGTGAGCATATAATATAGCTCAGTATTTGAATTATACAGAACAAAAATAAATGCAGGCAACAATTTCTAACATTTTACTGAGTTACAGTTCATATGAGTAAATCAGTCAATTGAAATTAATTAATCTTTGGATTTCACGACTGGAAATACAGATATGCATCTGTTGGTCACACATGTATGTATGTATGTATGTATGTATGTATGTATGTATGTATGTATGTATGTATGTATGTATGTATGTATGTATGTATGTATGTATGTATGTATATATATATATATATATAGCTCAAAAAAATAAAGGGAACACTTAAACAACACAATGTAACTCCAAGTCAATCACACTTCTGTGAAATCAAACTGTCCACTTAGGAAGCAACACTGATTGACAATAAATTTCACATGCTGTTGTGCAAATGGAATAGACAACAGGTGGAAATTATAGGCAATTAGCAAGCCACCCCCAATAAAGGAGTGGTTCTGCAGGTGGTAACCACAGACCACTTCGCAGTTCCTATGCTTCCTGGCTGATGTTTTGGTCACTTTTGAATGCTGGCGGTGCTTTCACTCTAGTGGTAGCATGAGACGGAGTCTACAACCCACACAAGTGGCTCAGGTAGTGCAGCTCATCCAGGATGGCACATCAATGCGAGCTGTGGCAAGAAGGTTTGCTGTGTCTGTCAGCGTAGTGTCCAGAGCATGGAGGCGCTACCAGGAGACAGGCCAGTACATCAGGAGACGTGGAGGAGGCCGTAGGAGGGCAACAGCCCAGCAGCAGGACCGCTACCTGCTGCAGGAGGAGCAGGAGGAGCACTGCCAGAGCCCTGCAAAATGATCTCCAGCAGGCCACAAATGTGCATGTGTCTGCTCAAACGGTCAGAAACAGACTCCATGAGGGTGGTATGAGGGCCCGACGTCCACAGGTGGGGGTTGTGCTTACAGCCCAACACCGTGCAGGACGTTTGGCATTTGCCAGAGAACACCAAGATTGGCAAATTCGCCACTGGCGCCCTGTGCTCTTCACAGATGAAAGCAGGTTCACACTGAGCACGTGACAGACGTGACAGAGTCTGGAGACGCCGTGGAGAACGTCCTGCTGCCTGCAACATCCTCCAGCATGACCGGTTTGGCGGTGGGTCAGTCATGGTGTGGGGTGGCATTTCTTTGGGGGCCGCACAGCCCTCCATGTGCTCGCCAGAGGTAGCCTGACTGCCATTAGGTACCGAGATGAGATCCTCAGACCCCTTGTGAGACCATATGCTGGTGCGGTTGGCCCTGGGTTCCTCCTAATGCAAGACAATGCTAGACCTCATGTGGCTGGAGTGTGTCAGCAGTTCCTGCAAGAGGAAGGCATTGATGCTATGGACTGGCCCGCCTGTTCCCCAGACCTGAATCCAATTGAGCACATCTGGGACATCATGTCTCGCTCCATCCACCAACGCCACGTTGCACCACAGACTGTCCAGGAGTTGGCGGATGCTTTAGTCCAGGTCTGGGAGGAGATCCCTCAGGAGACCATCCGCCACCTCATCAGGAGCATGCCCAGGCGTTGTAGGGAGGTCATACAGGCACGTGAAGGCCACACACACACACTATTGAGCCTCATTTTGACTTGTTTTAAGGACATTACAACAAAGTTGGATCAGCCTGTAGTGTGGTTTTCCACTTTAATTTTGAGTGTGACTCCAAATCCAGACCTCCATGGGTTGATAAAAATAAATCAATGGAAATCCAATTTGTGTGATTTTGTTGTCAGCACATTCAACTATGTAAAGAAAAAAGTATTTAATAAGATTATTTCTTTCATTCAGATGTAGGATGTGTTGTTTAAGTGTTCCCTTTATTTTTTTGAGAAATTATATATATATATATATATATACACACACACACAAACACAAATTTTAAAAAAGGGCCTTACAATGGCCCTCAGGATCTTGTCACTGTATTTTTGTGCATTCAAATTGCAGTTGTGTTCGTTGTCTGTAGTTTATGCCTGCCCATAACAACCTCACCATCACCATGGGGCACGCTGTTCACAACGTTGACATCAGCAAACCGCTCACCCACACGATGCAATACAAGTGGTCTGCGTTTCAGAGGCCGGTTGGACAGAGAATTTGTCTGTAAATTGACATTGGAGGCAGCTTATGGTAGACAAATTAACATTCAATTCTCTGGCAACAGCTCTATTGTACATTCCTGCAGTCAGCGTGACAATTGTATGCTCCCTCATGGGGGGGGGGGGCTCTAGCCCTCACCCTCTGATCCAACAGGCCCCAGACGTGCTCAATGGGATTGAGATCCGGGCTCTTCGCTGGCGACGGCAGAACACTGACATTCCTGTCTTGCAGGAAATCAGCCATACTACTCGTTCTGTGTGTGGCGGCATTGTCATGCTGGAGGGTCAAGTCAGGATGAGCCTGCAGGAAGGGTACCACGAGGGAGGATGTCTTCCCTGTAACGCACAGCGTTGCAATTGCCTGCAATGACAACAAGCTCAATCCGATGATGCTGTGACACACCGCCCCAGACCATGACGGACCCTCCACCTCGATCCCGTTCCAGAGTACAGGCCTCGGTGGGACGCTCATTCCTTTGACAATAAACGCGAATCCGACCATCACCCCTGGTGAGACAAAACCGCGACTCGTCAGTGAAGAGCACTTTTTGCCAGTCCTGTCTGGTCCAGAGACGGTGGGTTTGTGCCGATAGGCAACGTTGTTGCCGGTGCTGTCTGGTGAGGACCTGCCTTACAAAAGGCCTACAAGTCCTCAGTCCAGCCTCTCTCAGCCTATTGCGGACAGTCTGATGGAGGGATTGTACGTTCCTGGTGTAACTCGGGCAGTTGTTGATGGCATCCTGTACCTGTCCCGCAGGTGTGATGTTCGGATGTACCGATCCTGTGCAGGCGTTGTTACATATGGTCTGCCACTGCGAGGACGATCAGCTGTCCATCCTGTCTCCCTATAGTGCTGTCTTGTGCGTCTCACAGTACGGACATTGCAATTTATTGCCTTGGCCACATCTGCAGTCCTCATGCCTCCTTGCAGCATGCCTAAGGCACGTTCACGCAGATGAGCAGGGACCCTGGACATCTTTCTTTTGGTGGTTTTCCAGAGTCAGTAGAAAGGTCTCTTTAGTGTCCTTTCATAACTGAGACCTTAATTGCCTACCGTCTGTAAGCGGTTAGTGTCTTAATGACCGTTCTACAGGTGCATGTTCATTAATTGTTTATGGTTCATTGAACAAGCATGGGAAACAGTGTTTAAACCATTTACAATAAAGATCTGTGAAGTTATTTGGATTTTTACAAATTATCTTTGGTTGACAGGGTCCTGAAAAAGGAACGTTTCTTTTATTGCTGAGTTTACATACACTACCCTTCATAAGTTTGGGGTCACTTAGAAATATCCTTGTTTTTGAAAGAAAAGCAATTTTTTGGTCCATTAAAATAACAACAAATTGATCAGAAATACAGTGTAGACATCGTTAATGTTGTAAATTACTTTTGTTGCTTGAAACGGCAGATTTTTTATGAAATATCTATATAGGTGTACAGAGGCCCATTATCAGCAACCATCACTCCTGTGTTCCAATGGCACGTTGTGTTAGCTAATCCAAGTTTATCATTTTAAAAAGGCTAATTGATCATTAGAAAACCCTATTGCAATTATGTTAGCACAGCTGAAGACTGTTGTTCTGATTAAATAAGCAATAAAACTGGCCTTCTTTAGACTAGTTGAGTATCTGGAGCATCAGCATTTGTGGGTTTGATTACAGGCTCAAAAAGACCTTTCTTCTGAAACTCATCAGTCTATTCTTGTTCTGAGAAATGAAAGCTATTCCATGCGAGAAATTGCCAAGAAACTGAAGATCTCGTACAACGCTATGTACAACTCCCTTCACAGAACAGTGCAAACTGGCTCTAACCAGAATAGAAAGAGTGCGAGTCCCCGGTGCACAACTAAGCAAGAGGACAAGTACAATAGAGTGTCAAGTTTGAGTAACACATGCCTCACAAGTCTGTTCTTTTGCCCATCTTAATCTTTTTTTAATTGGCCAGTCTGAGATATGTCTTTTTCTTTGCAACTCTGCCTAGAAGGCCAGCATCCTGGAGTCGCCTCTTCACTGTTGACGTTGAGACAGGTGTTTTTCTTTCAAAAGCAAGGAAATGTCTAAGTGTCCCCAAACTTCTGAAAAGTAGTATGTGTATGTATGTATGCATGTATAAATAAAACACACACACGTGTTTCGCTTTATTTTTACTATTTTCTACATTGTAGAATAATTGTGAAGACATCAAAACTAATGAAATAACACATACGGAATCATGTAGTAACCAAAAAAAGTGTTCAAGAAATAAAAATATATTTTATATTTGAGATTCTTTAAAGTAGCCACCCTATGCATTGATGACAGCTTTGCACTCTTTGCATCCACTCCAAGCGGGCTGTCATGTGCCTTTTACTGAGGTGTGGCTTCCGTCTGGCCACTCTACCATAAAGGCCTGATTGGTGGAGTGCTGCAGAGATGGTTGTCCTTCTGGAAGGTTCTCCCATCTCCACAGAAGAAGTCTGGAGCTTTGTCAGAGTGGCCATCGGAATCTTGGTCATCTTCCAGACCAAGGCCCTTCTCCCCCGATTTCTCAGTTTGGCCGGGCGGCCAGCTATAGGAAGAGTCTTAGTGGTTCCAAACTTCTTCCATTTAAGAATGATGGAGGCCACTGTGTTCTTGGAGACCTTCAATGCTGCAGACATATTTTGGTACCCTTCCACAGATCTCTACGGACAGGTCCTTCAACCTCATGGCTTGCACAGTCAACTGTGGGACCTTATATAAACAGGTTTGTGCATTTCCAAGTCATGTCCTATCAAGTTCTAGAAAACATCTCAAGGACGATCAATGGAAACAGGATGCACTGGAGCTCAATTTCGAGTCTCATAGCCAAGGGTCTGAACACTTCTGTAAATAATGCATTTCTGGTTTTTATAAATTTGCAAACATTTCTAAAAACCGGTTCTCGTTTTGTCATTATCGGGTATTGTGTGTAGATTGATGCGTTTTTATTTAATACATTTTAGAATAAGGCCGTAACGTAACAACATGTGGAAAAAGTCAAGGGGTCTGAAAATTTCGATTTGCACTTTACCATTTTCACAGGTAAGAGTTTCCCAGACAAACTATTCAGATGGGGTTAACGTGGAGTCTCAGATGGGGGTCGTTTGAGGAGCTGATACTGATATTTCTGCTTTAAAAATGTGAATGATAAAGAAGAACATGATTGTTATTCAGTCAGGCTAAATAAAGCTGCAGCCTTGACCCATGACCTAGAAGAGATGAGGTAAACAACAGCCCCCCCTCACATACACACGTACGTACGACCAGACATACAGGCTTACATGATTCGACACACACATGGCCTGTCCTGGGTGAAAGTTAGCCATGGGCTCTGTGGTGAGGCATAGACGAATCTGTCATCATTGGGGGGGGGGGGGGGGGGGGGGGGGGGAAATCAAACCCCTACAGGCCTTCCCTAGGACAGACATCTTGTTCCCATGGGGACCAATTCTGCCCTGAAAGGGAAAATAAATACAGCATCTCCTGCTCACCTCAACATCCGCCTCAGAATCCCCCTCCTACTGGAGGACTGAGCACAGCTACCTATCTGTATCTCGCTCTCTGTATCTCGCTCTCTGTTTATATCTACCTCTCTTTCTCTCCGTCTACAACCATTTCTAACTCTCCTTCTCGCTCCCATAATCACACAGTCTCCCTGAAATTCCTCATCTTGCCTTCACTCTATTGACATTTTAACGAGAGAAGAAATTCCTTATCTTGCCTTCACTCTATTGACATTTTTCCTTTATTTTACCTCCTTTTTATCCCCATCTTGTCTCATCGCTGCAACTCCCCAATGGACATGGGAGGCGAAGATCGAGTCCTGCGTCCTCCGAACATGACCTGCCAAACCGCGCTTCTTAACACCCGCCCGCTTAACCCGGAAGCCAGCCGCACCAACGTGTTGGAGGAAACACTGTTCACCTGACTACCAAGGTCAGCCTGCACGTGCCCGGCCACAAGGAGTCGCTAGAGCGCGATGGGCCAAGTAAAACCCTCCTGGAGAAACCCTCCCCTAACCCGGAGGGCACTGGGCCAATTGTGCACCGCCCTATGGGACTCCCGATCACGGCCAGTTGTGATACTGCCCGTGATCGAACCTAGGTCTATAGTGACACCTCTAGCACTGCAATGCAGTGCCTTAGACCGCTGTGTCCACTCGGGAGGCCCCCCCTTCACTCAATTTTCATTTCAATGTCATCCTCTACATCAATGCCTCTCTAGCGTCCTCCCATCACAAATATTTACCCGTTTTTCTGTTTCCGTCCCAGTCTCACTTCCCTCTCAAAATATGACTCTCTCTCTGCCTCTGTCCCCTCGCTTCCAGTAACACCTCTGTACTAGCTGGTTGCGCCGGCCGCTCCGAAAAGGGGCTTTGACAGTTGCTGCAGATATCTGACAGGCCATCGAAAGAGACGTCAAGCACATGACAGAGACCCACGGCTGGACAGACAGGCAGGGAGAGGGGGACAAGGGGGAAGCGGGGTAGAGGAGAGAGAGGAAATAATACACTTCGATAGAGAGAGGGGTGAGAGAGACAGAGACACTTCAAAAGCTCAGAAGTTAAGCCCACAGAACCCTTCCCAGTCGTGTAGAATAACACCCGCTCGATTAAGATCAGAGGAACACAAACCAGACCTGAGCCAATCCAGTTACGCTCACCCTAATCTCAATAGCCACTCAATTACCTAATTAGTGTTTCCTTCACATGAGTGGTATGTAAAAATAAACTGTGCTCCTTTATCAAAGGAGTAGTGTGCAGAGCTGCTGGAATTGCTTCAGTCTCCCAGGCTGAGTTCCACATGGCACTCTATTCCCCATGTCCCCATAGGGCTCTGGTTAAAAGCAGTGCACTATAGAGAATAAGGTGCTATTAGGAATACACTCCCTGTCCCAGTCCTTCACAGCAGGGTATAATGAGGCGTAATGAAGACAGAGGTTTAGAAAGGGAGAGAGACAGAGATGGGGGGGTTGGAGAGAGGGGGGTTTACAGATGGGGAGAGGGAGTGAGGGGGGAGATGGGGTTAGAGAAGGGAGAGAGCGAGAGGGGTTTAGAGAGAGGGGGGACTTAGAGAGGAAGACCGAGAGAGGGGACGAGAGGGGTGAGGGGTTTACAGAGCGATTGAGAGAGCGAGAGAGCGAGGTTACACAGTGGCAGAACACCTGACCACTGTGACTGCCCCAAAATTAAGGAAAGCTTTGACTATGTACAGACAGTGAGCATAGCCTTGCTATTGAGAAAGGCCACTGAAGGCAGACCTGGCTCTCAAGAGAAGGCAGGCTATATGCCCACTGCCCAAACAATGAGGTGGAAACTGAGCTGCACTTCCTAACCTCCTGCCAAATGTATGATCATAGAGACACATATTTCCCTCAGATTACACAGAACTACAAAGAATTTGAAAACCAATCCAATTTTGATAAACTCCCATATCTACTGGGTGAAATACCACAGTGTGCAATTACAGTATCAATATTTGTGACCACTTGCCACAAGAAAAGGGCAACCAGTGAACAAACACCATTGAAAATACAACCTATATTTATGTTTATTGATTTTCCCTTTTGTAACTATTTGCACATCATTACTAATATATATATATATATATATATATACAAACACACACACATATATATACACACACGACATTTGAAATGTCTTTATTCTTTTGGAACTTTAGTAAGTGTAATGCTTACAGTTAATTTGTTATTGTTAATGATCTATTTCACTTGCTTTGGCAATGTGAACACATGTTTCCCATGCCAATAAAGCCCTTGAATTGAGAAGAGGAGAGAGATGTGGGGGGGGGGGGGGGGGGGGTGAGGGAGACTTGGCTTTGTTGAACTCTGCCAGTTTCAGATATTTCAACCCAGCCTTCTCTAAACACCTCTACCGTCCTGAACCAAACAACTTTCTGGCCTCCCCCAGTCTCTCAGTTCAGTTCAAAACATCATTTCATTCCTTACTCAATTCACGTATCTGACAGACGCTTAGAGACTAAGACGAGAATGGCCGTCGAGGGAGAGTAAAAAAAACAAGGAAATCAAGACCGTGTCGGGGAGAGAGAGCAAGAAAGTAAATTAAACATGCAAATTCAGCGAATGAGAGATGATATTCCCACATAAGAGAATGGACGATGGAGGGAGGTGAAAAAAAACATCCAAAGAGGATCCTTAATGGAGCAGAATTTACACTGCTGACTGAGGTGAACTGATAAAAGCAGAGGACTGAACAACAAGCAGCTAATCTGCAGTCAGGAGCAGGTTAAAGCCCTCAAAAGTGCTGTGCGGCGGTTCTCCCAAAATGGCACCCCATTTAAAGTGCACTACTTTAGACCAGGGTTCATAGGGCTCTGGTCAAAAGTAGTGCACTATGTAGGGATTAGGATGCCTTTTGGGATGCCACCTCCTTATTCATCAATAAAAACATGAATATGCTGCCTGACAGGAGGCAAGCAAACGTTGAAAAAAAAAAAGCTCCTTGCCGACACTATTTAGTCGCATTAACAAAAACAGCCACAGACTTAACACTGTGATTCTTGGAAAGGAAGACTGATTTTTGTGCCGTGTGGTACGAAATGGGTTAGGGTTTGTTGCTGCTAGCAAACTGCTGCTCACTCGTACGTGACTCATTGGACAGGTAGTCACTCACTCAGACCGACCCAGACCAAGCCGAGACGGGGGGAGATGGAGGGGGAGAAAGCCCCAATATCAGCATGGTGGTGTGGGACAAGAGCACTTGGCTTACATGTATTTAGAGTGCTTGAAGAGGACTGATAGGTGATGCTTTTTATTTTGGGTGTCTGTACCGTTTATATTTAGGTGCCAGAATGCAAGAAAATTTGAGGTGCCGGTACTCAGTACCGGTATGTTCAGAACCAAGTCAAGCACAGCTTATTTCTAGATTACAAATTGGCCGGCCACATCGTTTAGTGCCCAGGCCTACAGGTTTATGTCAATGTTGACTTTCACATGTATCCAAACTTGCGAGCAGATATCTTGAACATTTTGTTCAAAGACTCTTTGTAGTATAAGTTATGGTAGGCTACTGAGAAGTTATGGTAGGCTACTGAGAAGTTATGGTAGGCTACTGAGAAGTTATGGTAGACTACTGAGAAGTTATGGTAGGCTATGGTAGGCTACTGAGAAGTTATGGTAGGCTACTGAGAAGTTATGATGGGCTACTGAGAAGTTATGGTAGACTACTGAGAAGTTATGGTAGACTACTGAGAAGTTATGGTAGACTACTGAGAAGTTATGGTAGGCTACTGAGAAGTTATGGTAGGCTACTGACAAGTTATGGTAGGCTACTGAGAAGTTATGGTAGACTACTGAGAAGTTATGATGGGCTACTGAGAAGTTATGGTAGGCTACTGAGAAGTTATGGTAGGCTACTGAGAAGTTATGGTAGGCTACTGAGAAGTTATGGTAGGCTACTGAGAAGTTATGATGGGCTACTGAGAAGTTATGGTAGACTACTGAGAAGTTATGGTAGGCTACTGAGAAGTTATGGTGGGCTACTGAGAAGTTATGGTGGGCTACTGAGAAGTTATGGTAGACTACTGAGAAGTTATGGTAGGCTATGGTAGGCTATGGTAGGCTACTGAGAAGTTATGGTAGGCTACTGAGAAGTTATGGTAGGCTACTGAGAAGTTATGGTAGGCTACTGAGAAGTTATGGTAGGCTACTGAGAAGTTATGGTAGACTACTGAGAAGTTATGGTAGACTACTGAGAAGTTATGGTAGACTACTGAGAAGTTATGGTAGGCTATGGTAGGCTACTGAGAAGTTATGGTAGGCTACTGAGAAGTTATGGTAGACTACTGAGAAGTTATGGTAGGCTACTGTACTCATCATCAGTTCCTGTTCAGGGTCAAGAGCTAACGGAAGAGGCAGTGCTATCATGGAGAGATTGAAGACTTATCACACACAGACGGACCGACACACAGAGACAGAGCGAGAGAGAGTAAGACAGAGAGTGAAACAGAGAGACACAGAGAGAGAGAGCAAGATAGAGAGAGAGACAGTGAGACAGTGACAGAAGGTCCATATTCCCATTGGACTCATGATTGCTGTGTAATTTCTTTCAGAGCACAAACAATGCATTATTAAAAGGCTGCACAGCACAGCAAGCACTAAAGCAATGCCTTATACACGCACTTGCTCTGTCTGTGTGCGTGTCTGTGCTTCTGTGGCGATTCACAAAATACTCAATGACTAGATGTGTATGGCTATAGTTGTTTTCAGTTTGGTTCATTTGAGAGAACATTTGTACAAATCAACAGAAGTGATGCATCTTCGATGGATATACAGCGCACTAACATGATGAGGCAAGAAGTTGGAACAGCCAAAGGTAAGAACTCAGTTTGCCTTGCCCTCAGCTGGCTCATGTCATTGGTTACCTCGTAAAACCTGTTGTCTGTCTCTGACCCACGGTAGCATCTCAATTAGCCTCCACTCACCATCTCTGGGCCTGTATTCATAAAGACTCAGAGAGAAGGATGGCTGATCAAAGAAAGGTTTTGTATTACAGATCCTAATGAATACAATTATATGGACAGGGGAGACCTGGGCCTGTATGCACAAAGCGTCTCAGAGTAGGAGTGCTGATCTAAGCTCAGGTCCAAATCTGTCCATATAATCTTATTCATTATGAACTTAAAGGCTAAACTGATCCTAGATCAACCCTCCTACTTTGAGAGGCTTTGTGAATACAGGCCCTGGACTCTCAAACCTCTAAGAGCTAGACACATACAATCATCACCCCCTTTCTGAAGCTCCTGGGCTATCTCTACTCTCCCTTCTGTTCTGTTGCTCCTGGGCCATCTCTACTCTCCCTTCTGTTCTGTTGCTCCTGGGCCATCTCTACTCTCCCTTCTGTTCTGTTGCTCCTGGGCCATCTCTACTCTCCCTTCTGTTCTGTTGCTCCTGGGCCATCTCTACTCTCCCTTCTGTTCTGTTGCTCCTGGGCCATCTCTACTCTCCCTTCTGTTCTGTTGCTCCTGGGCCATCTCTACTCTCCCTTCTGTTCTGTTGCTCCTGGGCCATCTCTACTCTCCCTTCTGTTCTGTTGCTCCTGGGCCATCTCTACTCTCCCTTCTGTTCTGTTGCTCCTGGGCCATCTCTACTCTCCCTTCTGTTCTGTTGCTCCTGGGCCATCTCTACTCTCCCTTCTGTTCTGTTGCTCCTGGGCCATCTCTACTCTCCCTTCTGTTCTGTTGCTCCTGGGCCATCTCTACTCTCCCTTCTGTTCTGTTGCTCCTGGGCCATCTCTACTCTCCCTTCTGTTCTGTTGCTCCTGGGCCATCTCTACTCTCCCTTCTGTTCTGTTGCTCCTGGGCCATCTCTACTCTCCCTTCTGTTCTGTTGCTCCTGGGCCATCTCTACTCTCCCTTCTGTTCTGTTGCTCCTGGGCCATCTCTACTCTCCCTTCTGTTCTGTTGCTCCTGGGCCATCTCTACTCTCCCTTCTGTTCTGTTGCTCCTGGGCCATCTCTACTCTCCCTTCTGTTCTGTTGCTCCTGGGCCATCTCTACTCTCCCTTCTGTTCTGTTGCTCCTGGGCCATCTCTACTCTCCCTTCTGTTCTGTTGCTCCTGGGCCATCTCTACTCTCCCTTCTGTTCTGTTGCTCCTGGGCCATCTCTACTCTCCCTTCTGTTCTGTTGCTCCTGGGCCATCTCTACTCTCCCTTCTGTTCTGTTGCTCCTGGGCCATCTCTACTCTCCCTTCTGTTCTGTTGCTCCTGGGCCATCTCTACTCTCCCTTCTGTTCTGTTGCTCCTGGGCCATCTCTACTCTCCCTTCTGTTCTGTTGCTCCTGGGCCATCTCTACTCTCCCTTCTGTTCTGTTGCTCCTGGGCCATCTCTACTCTCCCTTCTGTTCTGTTGCTCCTGGGCCATCTCTACTCTCCCTTCTGTTCTGTTGCTCCTGGGCCATCTCTACTCTCCCTTCTGTTCCTATAGCACAAATAAATCAATAATAGATGGTGTATTTTCACCCTCCCTCCATAGAATCAATCAATCACTCCCTCTGGTCAGTTCTCTCTTTCGCTTCCTTTTCCTGTCCCATCCCACACTGGACGGGAACATTGTGCTCAAGGATCTGAGAGTGACTCCCCCACCCCACCCCTAGCTAAAAAGGTTAAAACATTGTTGCCTAACAGCTCCGTTCTGGGCTTTGGCCTGGCATTCGCTTGGCACCGGCTGGTACATACAGTCCAGTCTGACAGAGTCGCAGGCTTTTAGACTGTAGTGGCGTCCCAAATGGCACCCTATTCCCCCATTTAGTGCACTATTTTTTGGACCAGAGCCCTATAGGTCCGCCCTATGGGCTCTGGTCAAAAATAGTGCACTATATATAGAGGGAATAGGGTGCCATTTGGGATGCGAACAAAGTCCCCTGATCCTGAGGGACCCCTGTAGGGAGAGGTGGTCATGTGATCGTCTATATGTGGCGTGGGTGGCGGGTGGGAATGTGTGAGGAGTCATAGGTCAGATAGAAGACTGCTGGATGAATCTAATCCAGCTGAATGCCAGGCATCTGACAGGTTGACACCACACAGTTTACCAAGGTCCCTATTTTCCTAACACACATCACACTCTCTTCTTACAAACCCAGACAGCCCAGGCCTGATGTCCTAGGTGTAGGAAGTTGGCTGAAGGGTGACAGAGGTTTCAGGCTTTTAAGTAAGTGGAGCTTCCGTTTTAAATTGTGGTACTTGGTCTCCGCGACATTTAAACGGAAGCTCGTCGGGCGTATGAATTCACTGTGTGTCTTAGCAACAGTTCAGGTTGGTGAGCACAGGAATTCCTAGGACCAGGTTGTCGGGAAGAGCAGCAGACGTCCCAAATGGCACCATATAATCCCTATATAGTGCACTATAATCCCTATATTTTCACCAGTGCCCAAAAGTAGGGCACTCTATAGGGAATAGGGTACAATTTTGGATGCACATCATTGTCGGTCTTAACGACCCTCCATATTCTCACAGGACACATAGCTTTCAGTTCAGCCTCCTCTTCAGTTCTCACCCAGAGTCCTGCCAGCTCTCTAGTCAAAACGTCACCAGTCTGGAATCTCGATAGAGAGAGAGAGCAAGTGTGTGCGACCAGGTGGTGAAACCAGAAGAACCCTGTGAACAGTGCTGTCTGCAGCGGAAGCTGGAGAGAGGGACTGAATGTCGGCTCTTCCTATCATTGTGAAGCAGAATTCACCAAGCGTTGGATTGTTCACCCACTAACAGGGAACGTGAGCTGGGTTTAGACCGTCGTGAGACAGGTTAGTTTTACCCTACTGATGATGGGTTGTTGCAATAGTAATCCTCCAAGGAAGAGGTTTTGGGTAGAAGTTGCCCATATGCACAGATCTACGATCAATTTGCCCTCCCCCAAATGCTAGCGTTTGAGAGAAGGGGGGCCTGAAGTGGGCGCATGAGGACCCTGACATAGTCGATGGCTACTTCACTTCCTAGACATGTAACCCTGCAAAAAAGGACTCTCTCTAGAAATGACACATCTGCACCAGCTTCTTTCCCACCTTCACAGCTAAGGCCTAATTAAACAATGTAGGTATATTAGCACTCAATGCACGCAGCACTGTGTGGCTCAATTAAATTCTGATTGGTTATTTTCTTTGTAGTTATTTAGCCCTCATTTTACCAGGTAAGTTGACTGAGAACACATTATCATTTACAGCAATGACCTGGGGAATAGTTACGGGGGGGGGGGGGGGGGGGGGGGGGGGGGGGGTTAATGAGCCAATTGGAAGCTGGGGAGATTAAGTGTACATGATGGTATGAGGGGTCAGTTTGGTAATTTAGTCAGGACACCGAGGTTAACACCCCTACTCTTACTATAACTACCATGGGATATTCAGTGACCACAGAGAGTCAGGACAGCCGAAAGACAGGACCCTGTTTCCAATCACTGCCCTGGGGCATTGGGAAATGTTATTATAGACCAGAGGAAAGAGTGCCTCCTACTGTCCCTCCAACACCACTTCCAGCAGCATCTGGTCTCCCATCCAGGGACCGACCAGGACCAACCCTGCTTAGCTTCAGAGGCGAGCAGTGGGATGCAGAGTGGTGGCTCCCTGGCACAGCATCATTCTTGTACAGCCATACTGTAGTTATTCTCATGCTATGTGACTATTGTAATTAATCACACACAAATGCATACCTCGGGGTATAATAACATTGAGGGGGAGATGTGCTCAGGTAGGCAGATACGACTAATACAATTCATATGAAAACAGACTTACTCAAACCCAAAGTGCATACACACAGATAAACATGTAGGCAATTGTAGGGACGCGTGCCATGTAGAGTGCTGTTGATGAGTAGAGCAAGTCAGCCTTGGCTAGTGGATTAGTGTTTGTGTTCAAATGACATGAGATGGGCAGGCAGTGGGATGACTTCAGTCTCAGCTGCGATTCAGGGCCTGTGGACAGTGCAGCGCTGGGAAGAGAGGGAGAGAGAGAGAGAGAGAGAGTGACCAAGAGAGTGGCAGACAACCCCCTCTCTCCCGTCAATAAGAACAGTCCACGAGACACTCGGAGGGCCTGGCATCTGAAACAAGGAACTTCCTCTCTCTCAGCTCTGAGATAGGCTCCACTAATATCAGAGGAATAGCACCAGTACTGACTGAGTACCAGCGAGGAATGATCTTTAAAATGGGGGAGAGCCAGGGTTGTGATGGTTCACACAGCAAGCACTGTGTGTGTGTGTGTGTGTGTGTGTGTGTGTGTGTGTGTGTGTGTGTGTGTGTGTGTGTGTAGAGAGAGACGGCAAGAGAAAGACCACAAGAGAGCGAGGGACAGCAAGAGGAGTGCCTGCACTAAGGTGTATTGCTGTGTATGTAGGCCTACGTGTGTGTGTGTGTGTGTGTGCGCAGTAGCATAAGGAAAGAGCAGTGCATTAGAATAAGTGTCTGTGGCCCTCCTTGGGTTTCCCCTCTGGTGTAAACACAGGGTGACACTGGCAGAGACAGCTGGGCTTGTCTAAACAACCCCAGGGTAAGACACTAGGGATGACGGGCCAAGACACTGAGGAGGACACACCCTCCTTCCCCTTAATCAGACTCCTGTCAGAGGAGAGCCTTATATATCAGATACATAGAGTTCTAACTAACACACACTAGAGCAAGACAGGACGAGGAGTGGCTGTCTGTCTGACTGGAGGACGAGGAGTGGCTGGCTGTCTGACTGGAGGACGAGGAGTGGCTGGCTGTCTGACTGGAGGACGAGGAGTGGCTGGCTGTCTGACTGGAGGACGAGGAGTGGCTGGCTGTCTGACTGGAGGACGAGGAGTGGCTGGCTGTCTGACTGGAGGACGAGGAGTGGCTGGCTGTCTGACTGGAGGACGAGGAGTGGCTGGCTGTCTGACTGGAGGACGAGGAGTGGCTGTCTGTCTGACTGGAGGACGAGGAGTGGCTGTCTGTCTGACTGGAGGACGAGGAGTGGCTGGCTGTCTGTCTGACTGGAGGACGAGGAGTGGCTGGCTGTCTGACTGGAGGACGAGGAGTGGCTGGCTGTCTGTCTGACTGGAGGACGAGGAGTGGCTGTCTGTCTGACTGGAGGACGAGGAGTGGCTGGCTGTCTGACTGGAGGACGAGGAGTGGGGTTTAAGGGGGGGGGGGTTCTCTGTCCTCAAAGACTCCTGACACTGTCTTGTAGCACAGTGTTTCCCAACTCCAGTAACTCCAGACAGCCCAACTCCAGTAACCCCAACAGCCCCAACAGCCCAACTCCAGTAACCCCAGACAGCCCAACTCCAGTAACCCCAGACAGCCCAACTCCAGTAACTCCAGACAGCCCAACTCCAGTAACTCCAGACAGCCCAACTCCAGTAACTCCAGACAGCCCAACTCCAGTAACTCCAGACAGCCCAACTCCAGTAACTCCAGACAGCCCAACTCCAGTAACTCCAGACAGCCCAACTCCAGTAACTCCAGACAGCCCAACTCCAGTAACTCCAGACAGCCCAACTCCAGTAACTCCAGACAGCCCAACTCCAGACAGCCCAACTCCAGTAACCCCAGACAGCCCAACTCCAGTAACCCCAGACAGCCCAACTCCAGTAACCCCAGACAGCCCAACTCCAGTAACTCCAGACAGCCCAACTCCAGTAACTCCAGACAGCCCAACTCCAGTAACCCCAGACAGCCCAACTCCAGTAACCCCAGACAGCCCAACTCCAGTAACCCCAGACAGCCCAACTCCAGTAACCCCAGACAGCCCAACTCCAGTAACCCCAGACAGCCCAACTCCAGTAACCCCAGACAGCCCAACTCCAGTAACCCCAGACAGCCCAACTCCAGTAACCCCAGACAGCCCAACTCCAGTAACCCCAGACAGCCCAACTCCAGTAACCCCAGACAGCCCAACTCCAGTAACCCCAACAGCCCAACTCCAGTAACTCCAGACAGCCCAACTCCAGTAACCCCAGACAGCCCAACTCCAGTAACCCCAGACAGCCCAACTCCAGTAACCCCAGACAGCCCAACTCCAGTAACCCCAGACAGCCCAACTCCAGTAACCCCAGACAGCCCAACTCCAGTAACCCCAACAGCCCAACTCCAGTAACCCCAACAGCCCAACTCCAGTAACCCCAACAGACCCAACAGCCCAACTCCAGTAACCCCAGACATCCCAACTCCAGTAACTCCAGACAGCCCAACTCCAGTAACTCCAGACAGCCCAACTCCAGTAACCCAGACAGTCCAACTCCAGTAACCCAGACAGCCCAACTCCAGTAACCCCAACAGCCCAACTCCAGTAACCCCAACAGGTGTGCTTGGCCAGGGCTACAACAAAAGTGTGTACCATTAGGGGTACTGGAGGACTGGAGTTGTTGTACCGTGACTAGCGTCCCGTCCTTGTAAGTGTTTTCTGTGAGTTGTTCTGCCCCCATCACACAACATCAAAGAGGTAGAAAAGGAAAGCCAAGTGGTCAACTTAAATCTTTCTGATCAGAGGAGGTCACAGCGGCGCATCTCAATGGAGCTTTGATTATGGTGGAGGAAAAAGCCCAGATTATGTATGAGTTGCCAAGAGGAGTGTTGTGCCGGGCCCTGTGTAGTTCTGATAAGACCAGAGTTAAGGTCTGGCTCTGGATACAAACACAGTCGTGTTCATTAGCACACACTGTGGAAAAACATTTCAAAACATTGAGCAAGGAAAATTAAAACAAGCATTTCTTGTTGGACAAGTTAAGACGTTAACTTCCTGTTGCACTCGGTTTTGAACTGTTGCCATGTTTCTTACATAGTGAACACAACCCAGCTGTATGGAGTCAGAGTGCTGGGGCTGACCTCATCTGTCCCAGTGTTATAGGAGATAACTTATTGGATTGGATAGGGCTATGTATATATTGTATACACTTGTGCAAAGGGAACTCGAAGCAATGACGGATCACATTAAGAGTGGAAAAGATCTTCCCCAACTTGTAACTCACAGTCAGCAGAGGTTTATTATGGTAAGGAATATTATGCTTGTCCATAGGCTATACTACTTGCTTTTAAGTTATTAAAAAGAAATCTCTAATAAACTGATTCGCGTTTTGGTGATTCCATTCCGTTTACGCATTTATTTACTAAAAGGCTGCCGTAAACTAAACTTGTTCAAAGCTAATATTCTCTTTAAACAATTGGACATACATTAACTAAACCTAACTGTTACCATGGTTACCCCATGGCTATTCAGTCTGAAAAAAATACACCTTAAAAAAGATGCAAGAGGCTACAAGCCAGAATGTTTAATACAATTATATTTACTTAACCGGTTGTCCGCGCTGTTGGTCCTTTTGATGGTAGGAAATGGATATGAAATATCCACAGGAAAGTGTTGTTTTCCCGACTTTTTGCGGAGCAGGTAGGTTCTGTCGTCTGTATTTTATCTCCTAACGCATCGCACGTGATGCACAATATGTAAACAATAACCGAATGTAACAGCACGTTCCCTGCAATCAACTAAAAGTGTGTGTTAAGTTTGCCATCTGATTATGTGGGACAATGTTCGGTCTGTGGTTGGGTTAAACTCAGCCATTGTTTTTCATGTGCAAATTTGCTTCAGTATTGAATATATACAACCGCAAATACACACCAGCGTACTGAAAGTCGGGTTAATATAAGGACAAAAATCAGCCGACAACAGGTAAAGTAATTTTTTTTTTTTTATTAAAAATGTAACATTCTGACTAATGAGACTGTTCGTGAATGCTAAGTCTACATGTTAGACAACAGAGTAAGTCTTCCACTCTCGGGTTCTAAAAGAGGATAGGACCTCCAATATAATCACTCCTGGACGGATGTTGTCGTTTTTTTCAAGGGATTCCATTGCACACTGGCCATAATCGACCACTAAACAACATATTTAGTCAACTAACAATCAGCAAAAAGTTGTAATTATATGATCTGAGGTGGTATTGTTGACGTACAAAACAAATGCCTCTACAGGTATCAAGGATGTTAAAGTAGGCAAGCAGTAGGCCTACAAATTATTTCCAATTAACAACGCCGGCTTTGGAGAAATTCAATTATAAAGCCGTTCTAACGGTGATTTCATTAAGTTATGACAGCGGAAATGGAGTGTGAGGTCCCATGTTGTGATGTATTGCGAACGTGTGAGCTAATTCCCAACAAAGCAACTCCACTGTCACTGACCACCTGATGAATTAGGAACGCGTGTCAGGTGCATTATTCAGGAAGTCATGACAATATACAATTAATTGTTTCAATGAAAATAAGTTACCTACAATGTAAAAAAAATGATACGGCAAAGTAAATATACAAATTCAGCTATTGAAAGTGTAATTCCGCGTGCACTAATGAGATGACGAGGCCCTACAACATTGTATTGAAAAACAATTAGGCTACTTACATGAACGCATGGTAGATGAATGCCCATCCTCGTGGTCTTTCCAGGACGTTGTATAAGAAGTTCTGAAACTTTCTGTAGCGCTTGCTGGAGGCTGAGGTGGTCGCCCGGGGTCCAAGACGCCCGGGCAGCGGGGTACCGAGGAGCCCGGTGCGGTGAGAAGGGTGCGCGCGCTCCGGGGTCGATGGTTCACTCCTCTCCGTATGAACGGCGGTAAGAGCCACAAACTCAACCCGTCTATCGTCGTTAGGTGCGGGGAGAACCAACATTCTAATGCCACCGTTATTTGATGGGCTGCCTAACATGGTTAAAGTATATCTATATAAGTATTAAATGCAACGGAATTCAGTTTCTAATCACCTATTTAACAGCCAGTCCATATCTACGTTGGTGATTTAACCAACTGAATTCGAAGCCATAATCAGGTTGTCTGCATCGGATAATTACTTGGACTAAAGACTAATTACAGCGAGTCAATTTCTTCCCTCTAAATGTCTGGACTCTGAATTTAGTTTAAGTTATCTAAAAATCAAGTCACAGCCACAAAATAAAATTCGCATGGCATTTTGACAAGTGCGGTATGTAAAAACGTAACCTTTGAGAAACATTGTTGAAACTCAAATGCAAAGTTGTCAAAGGTATTACGCGATAATTCCAAGGACCGTTAAATCTTGGAACACGAGGTGCAACCGACTGATGATTACAATATCTTTTGGCCGGGGGAACGTAACTTTATAACCTACCCTATTGCTAATTAGTATAGTCGTCCCCACATGCGCATCTTGCTCGAAATTAGCCTATATCGAAAACACTTAAAGCCCGCAATTGAAAGCTTAAAGCAGACAAGCGTATTTATTAAAGGACTACAACTAAATTGGTTAAATAACTATCGATTGAACATTATCGCTCTGCTCTTTCCTTACATTTTCTTTACCAATTAATATTATATTAATCGCATGAGGTTCGCTGCAGCACAACATGCCCACTGAACGGACACTCACTCCAGCCTCCTTTCCTGTGCGTCTCGCTGGTCCCGCGCGCTCGTGGTGAGGAGCGGTGAAGACCGTCCGTGAGGTATCTAAAATCAGAGTCAACTTTACTCTAAACTTCTATTATTTCAGAGAGGACTCTCGGGTCACACGCAGCAGACTCAGATGGTCCAGAGATAAACTAGAGGGACAGGGCCATTGCGCTTCCGAAGACTTCGCACGCACAAACCAAAAACATCTGGCTATCTTGAACACACGGATTGTATGGGATGGACGCTGAGAGGGAGAGAGAATGCGCACGGTGATATTCGGGTGTGTGTAATGTTAGCTCAGTAGCACGAGACAGGTCTAATATCTCTGAGCTAAGCGTTCATATTTTTGATGAGGCTGACAACTTTTCATTTTAGAAATACAATATATCGGTATGTTAGTATTTGGAGCTATAATAAATGTATATTTATTTATTGGGCACCACATTGATAGACTTGGTTGTCACACATTTGTCATGCCTTTCAGTTATCAGTGGTGACCAAATCAATTGTTTCAACTGTCTCCTGTCATGAGGCAAGGGCACTGTAGGCCTAAAGAGGGAGCCTCACTGAAAATGTAATGTAGCCTGTGTGTTTATGGTCAGTGCTATCCGGGATCCTACCCTAACCTTTACCAAATCCTTACCTAACCATTTTAAATGTCAACTTCAACGGGGCGTAGGGACGTCCCAAGGATCCCTGATAGCACGGACCATATGTTTACATCTGAGAGCTGTACCCAGGGGTACTGGGCAGGGGACACAAGATAAGAGAGACAGGTGTGAGGGACAGACAGTGGCCTGACCATGGAATTAGAATACTATTATGACATAGCATGACAATAGATCACAGAAAAAACATAGGAATAGAAGAGGAATTCTGGTTATGACACAGTGTGACAATAGGAATAGAATGGGAATCCTAGTTCTATGGTCCAGGGATTCTATTTCTCCGGTCCTGACATGGAGCACCCGGGGTTTATGTGATTCTGGTTATGACACAGTGCCCTGTAGAGCGGTGACAGCGGTCACCTGTTTAGACTGGACCTCTCCAGAATGCTTGTGTAAGGTTCCTGTCCTGTTTTGCCACATCATCACATCAAAACTCACATGAACGAAATTAAATTGCTAGAAGACGCGCTTGAACATATAACTTTGGACCTTCTGTGACGCTGGAAAACAAGGAATGTACAGCTTCAGTAACCTACAAAACAAGCGTTCATCATTGTCACCGTTTTGCTATGTAGCCTAATGGTGTACAATATACACACTCCGGGTCTGTTTGATTCTTTTCATTAGTTTATGGAACATGCAGGGTTGAGGAACGAGCAGGGGAAGCATGGTGGTGCCACGGCCGTTTATTCCCAGGGCCCTATGCTTACAACTTTACATCACTCAGCATTAACTCTTTACATTGCTTCAGAATGCATACGGAGGGCTTTACAAACATAGGGCACTGATCAAAGGTAGTGTAATTTGGGACTATGCAGTATGTGTGTTGCTTGGACACTTATTTCTAGACAATTAAGGTCAACTAAAATCTAGCAAGCTATACATCATCCTCGGGCGTCGTCATTGGTTTGTTTCACACTAGACTCCATCCATCCTGTGCCTAGGTAAATAATGCCCTGGTTAAGTTCGCTTTGACCGAAAGCTTAGCCACTATAAAATCAGACATGCAAATGTCCCCTGAGCGTGCAGAGGCTCTCTGGAGGAGGCTCTATAACATTCAACATGTGGGGATACCCCCATACCTTAGTCATAGTGGAGAAGGCATCATCAAAACATTCCTCCTGCCGTCCGCCCTCTCAGCAGCCTTTCTGGGATTCTCCAGGGGGTTAGGCGGTGACTCCTGAAGTTGAGTCGAGCGAGGCGACGATAGACAGGGCTGATCTGGGCCTGCACCAAGGGATTAACATCAACATTTAACAGCGGAAAAGCAACCCACGGACCCTCCACCAACCCTCCCGCACACTTTGCCACCCCCTCCACTACCCCACTCCATCAGCCCTCCACACCCCCTACACTAATCCGTCCACTACCCAGCACCATCTTCACCCAGCTCTCTTAATTAACATGCAGACAGGACAGAATTGGAAAGGATTGGGTCTAGCTGCATGGGCTTCTGACAACACAACAGCTGAGCAAGGTCACAGCACAAATGTGTCATTAGCTGTTCACTAACACACAGACATGCACGCAAACACACAGACTTTCTCTCACACTCCAATACTGTACACTTGAGAAGCCGCCACACACACACACACACACACAAACACACACACACACACACACACACACACATACCTATCCACTGGGGTATTACACAAGCCCACACAATCATAAACACTCATTGTCCTCTTGTCTTGAGCAGGTTGGAATAACTTTGGGTTACACCATGTAATGTAAGGTGTCAAAGGGGACAGGTGACACCATGTAAGGTAAGGTGTCAAAGGGGACAGGTACCACCAGGTAAGGTAAGGTGTCAAAGGGGACAGGTGCCACCAGGTAAGGTAAGGTGTCAAAGGGGACAGGTGACACCGTGTAAGGTAAGGTGTCAAAGGGGACACGTGCCACCAGGTAAGGTAAGGTGTCAAAGGGGACAGGTGACACCATGTAAGGTAAGGTGTCAAAGGGGACAGGTGCCACCAGGTAAGGTAAGGTGTCAAAGGGGACAGGTGCCACCAGGTAAGGTAAGGTGTCAAAGGGGACAGGTGCCACCAGGTAAGGTAAGGTGTCAAAGGGGACAGGTGCCACCAGGTAAGGTAAGGTGTCAAAGGGGACAGGTGCCACCAGGTAAGGTAAGGTGTCAAAGGGGACAGGTGCCACCAGGTAAGGTAAGGTGTCAAAGGGGACAGGTGACACCATGTAAGGTAAGGTGTCAGAGGGGACAGGTGACACCATGTAAGGTAAAGTGTCAAAGGGGACAGGTGACACCATGTAAGGTAAGGTGTCAAAGGGGACAGGTGACACCATGTAAGGTAAGGTGTCAAAGGGGACAGGTGACACCATGTAATGTAAGGGGTCAAAGTGGACAGGTGGCACGTAATGTAAGGGGTCAAAGGGGACAGGTGACACCATGTAATGTAAGGGGTCAAAGTGGACAGGTGACACGTAATGTAAGGGGTCAAAGGGGACAGGTGACACCATGTAATGTAAGGGGTCAAAGGGGACAGGTGACACCATGTAATGTAAGGGGTCAAAGTGGACAGGTGGCACGTAATGTAATGGGTCAAAGGGGACAGGTGACACCATGTAATGTAAGGGGTCAAAGGGGACAGGTGACACCATGTAATGTAAGGGGTCAAAGTGGACAGGTGACACGTAATGTAATGGGTCAAAGGGGACTGGTGACACCATGTAATGTAAGGGGTCAAAGGGGACAGGTAACACCATGTAATGTAAGGGGTCAAAGGGGACAGGTGACACCATGTAATGTAAGGGGTCAAAGTGGACAGGTGACACGTAATGTAAGGGGTCAAAGGGGACAGGTGACACCATGTAATGTAAGGGGTCAAAGGGGACAGGTGACACCATGTAATGTAAGGGGTCAAAGGGGACAGGTGACACCATGTAATGTAAGGGGTCAAAGGGGACAGGTGACACCATGTAAGGTAAGGAGTCAAAGGGGACAGGTGACACCATGTAATTTTTGTATTTTATTTAACCATTATATAACTAGGCAAGTCAGTTAAGAACAAAATCTTATTTACAATGACGGCCTAGGAACAGTGGATTAACTGCCTTGTTCAGGGGCAGAATGACAGATTTGTACCTTGTCAGCTCGGGGATTTCATCTTTCAACCTTTTGGTTACTAGTCCAACGCTCTAACCACTAGGCCGCCCCATGTAAGAGGTTGAAGAGGACAGACGTCGGGCTGGCACGGTTGTGCTCTCACACCCCGCTCTGCTCTCGAACCGGCATTCACTCACGCCCCACAGAGCCTAGCTGAGCTCTAGGAGTAGACAGCCGTACTGGGAATTTATGGGAACTTAAAAATCCCCCCACATCAGCAGCACATAGTGCAGAACTCTGCTCTCGCTCCAACGGACCCCAACAACCTTTTATATCCGCTGAACAACGTGGAGCTTTACATACGCGTTACACCACTTAATGGCTTTCCCAGACCACATTGTTTGGCTTTATTTCAGCTTTATTTTTTTCTCCTTCCGTTAATCTGCATGCGTTTCCTCTTTTCCCCAGATTTCACTTAATGGAAAACATCAGAGAAAAAATGAGGGGGAAAACACAGATCCATTTGTTGATACAGTGTGTTTGTTGCTTAATGTTATGATAGGCTTGGTAGTAGTCTTTGGAGAGATACTGCTATCATTTAGGCTTCGTCTGAACTGGGGATGGCATTTCTTCTAAACCCACTAAAATGTATGTAGACATACTAAATGTCAGACACACTATTGAAACATTAACAGAAAACACTGTTGTACTACACTATTGGAACATTAACAGAAAATGCTTTCAAATAGTTTCAACAAGAACTAACTAACTTAATGATCAGTCTGTCTGAATCGCGAGAACACAGTCGAATGGGTGGAGGCCTCACCCACCACCAGCACATTCATTACCCGGGGAAATGGCTTTTGTACATTGCTGCTGCCCCCGCCCTGGTCCCCAGGCGGCCCTCCGCTCCCCTAGTATATATGCCCCGGTCCCCAGGCGGCCCTCCGCTCCCCTAGTATATATGCCCCGGTCCCCAGGCGGCCCTCCGCTCCCCTAGTATATATGCCCTGGTCCCCAGGCGGCCCTCCGCTCCCCTAGCATATATGCCCCGGTCCCCAGGCGGCCCTCTGCTCCCCTAGTATATATGCACTGGTCCCCAGGCGGCCCTCTGCTCCCCTAGCATATATGCCCCGGTCCCCAGGCGGCCCTCCGCTCCCCTAGCATATATGCCCTGGTCCCCAGGCGGCCCTCCTCTGCCCTAGCATATATGCCCCGGTCCCCAGGCGGCCCTCTGCTCCCCTAGCATATATGCCCCGGTCCCCAGGCGGCCCTCCGCTCCCCTAGTATATATGCCCTGGTCCCCAGGCGGCCCTCCGCTCCCCTAGCATATATGCCCCGGTCCCCAGGCAGGCCTCCACTCCCCTAGTATATATGCCCTGGTCCCCAGGCGGCCCTGTCAGGCCAAACAACACATGAGCTAGGGGTGTGTGTGTGTGTGACCGGCACAGCTCAAACTCTGCCTCTGGACTCCCAACAACCTTATTTTACTTCCTTTGTTTTCAAGACTAGATTAGCAACGTTTTCTTTTTCTTTATTGTAAAGAGATAAGATAGTTACTTGCATCATGTCTTTTTGCTCCTGATTTGACCAGAGCCCTGCAGCTTTGTCCAGTTCGAAACAGGCCATGTAGTCTTCATAAAACACTGCTAACAGTTAAAGCCCTTAAATACAATCTCCCTATAATCACATTATTCAATTGATGTACATCATGTATGTACATTGTGTCCATACTAGACTGCTACATGCAGAATGAATGCCACTGGTTGGTTAATCATGGATTGACCCCTGACCTTCTGCCTTGTAACTGTGATGCCTGAATAACCACAGAATGACAAAATCTCCCACACCTCAAAGATAAAGATCATCAAACACATGGTCAAGATGGACCAGAATCCATCTAACTCAAAGTCAACTCATCTTAATAAGGTCTGGTGTGGTTAACTTGGTGGGACGAGCTGATGTGGTGGCCGCATCACAAGGTCCCAATTTGCGTCCCAAATGGCTCCCTATTCCCATAGGGCTCTGGTCAAAAGTAGCGCACTATATAGAGAATAGAGTGCCACTTGGGACCTACACCAACGTGTAGCCAGAGCAGTCGGTCATAATTCATCTCTCCAGAGTTCTCTTGATCTAAGCGGATGGGGCCGTTGGACAATCCTATTCACGCTCCACTTAAGCTACAAAAATTTCTCCCAATCCTCATTGCCCCTTATTAGACGGAGGCGAGCATGAGTCTATTCATTAATGCAGTTATTGTTCAGTGATTTAAGTCGATTAGAACGGGAATGGGTCCCAATCTACCAGTAGGCTTATGGACCGGAATAGCATCACTGTTTACCTGTTACATAACAGAAACGGTTTCCAGCACTCAAACCCTCAGCACTATTATCAGACAGACGGTTTTTAAATGTGGACAGCACTCAAAGATAAAGGTAGGGCTGATCTTCTCATTAGGTAGATGTTAGACTCACTGGGCCGCATGGGGAGGCTAGCAATAAGTAGAACAGTCTTGCAGACAGGAATAACTCCTGGCCCTACTCATACATTATAGACAGGGCCCAAGTCATAAATCATTCTTATTGGGAAATATGAGATATTTAAACATTAATTGTTGTTGACAAATTGCGGTTTATGTGACCAATTCCTCGAGGTAGGTGAGGCATCACTCGCTATATTTCTGTCCCAGCCTGATTACCCATTTTCCTTTTTAAGTATTAGGTCGGATAAGGAATGACGTCTGATCTCCAAAGTGCTGAGCCGTCTCCAGCCTCGTGATTCCATTGTTACCCGCTTGCCCTTTCACAACGAACAGCCCTTTCCAGAAGTAGAGAAGTGAGAAGAAAAAAAACAGTTGGACCTACAGTACGTATATTGCTCTGCTGTTGAAGTATAGTCCTCTAGGGGTGGACATTGTATGGATAAATTAACCCACAGTCGCCCCCTTGTGGCCATAGTGCTTACGTTCTTAGGGACGTCACTCCCCAGGCCATAGGCCATCTACGACTCTTCTCCATCGCACTCTTCTGGGCTGTCTTCTCAATCTCGTTCCATCACATCCCGGATCTTTTGGCATCTGCTTCAAGCTCCCGCTTCCAGGTGTTTCGTGGGCGCCCTCATTTCCATTTCGGGTTTCAGGATAGTTTGTCTGTCGATGTTGGAGGCCATAGAGTGATCGTTTTTATTCAGACAGTTGTAGAGTACATAGACCCATATCTTGAAGTGATATTTGACAAGAAATTCCTACTCAACAACTTGTACATCATTTATCAACATCAAGTCTAACCTATACCGACTGATAAATTGCTCCACTAAAGGATAACTATAGCTAGGTTTCCATCCAAATGGAGCCTGATTTTCATGCAAATATTCTAAAATACGCATTTAGAAAATCTGCGCATTTTCCCACCAGTGATGTTTACACCAAACTGACTTGTTGCAGAAACAAAATCAGTGCGTGATGATGTAGGGCACACAATGTACTTTTTCGCTTTTGTTTTCATGTACAAAATAAAAATCTGATGTTCAAAGCGTTTCCATTGCATTTTCGACTCTAAAGAGCAAGAATATTTGTATTTGTCCAACGGCAGTCAACCATCGATCATCATGTCACCAGAATGACCCTCGAAATTTATTGGAAAGGCACATCAAACTCATCACTGTGCACTTTCACCACCCTGTGACGTGCATAACGCCAGATATCAACCAGATGCATGTTTTGTTTTTCCGTATGTTTTGCTCGCAGTTTAGGTATTACACATACATGTGCTTTGCTTTTCAACTAGCTAGTTGGAGTCTGTGTGTACTTCCATTTGTACCACCGAACGGAAAAGCATGAAATATTTAATGCATACGGTACACCGAACTCACCGCAGCCTAGTGCGGCTTCCCCAATGTAGTGTTGCGGCCTGTTCCATTGACAATGAATGACTTCCGCCGGAACGCAGAGTTTGATCCATCTGGTGGACATGAGGTGTAATTATTTCATCTGTAGCCTAATCAACGACAGTTTCCTGAGTGTTAGTGGGAGACCACCCAACATTCCAAGTTTACTTCGTTATGATGGTTATTATATCAATGCCACCGCCATTTGTCACATAATGAATTTTACCGACACAAAAAGATCCCATCATGTTACATTTACATTACATTTTAGTCATTTAGCAGACGCTCTTATCCAGAGCGACTTACAGTAATACATTCTGTCTGCATTTATAAAATTGTACCGAAACGCCCCGTTTCCATCACAGCTGTCTTGGTTTTTGTCTCTATGCTATTACTCACATTAAAACCTGTGGATGGAAACGTGGGTTATGTTGTACTATATGGTAGTTACCAATAGGCTATGAATAGATTTCAATCACCTCTAACACAAATGCACATTTGCAACAAAAACGGTTAACTTTTCTGTTAAAGATTGCATGTATTGTTTTTTTATTTAGTTATTATTTTTTTCCTCACAAACCCAAAGTTTGCTTACAAAAAAGAACAAAATAAAATGTGTACCTATCCATTGCATATCATGCTGGCAGTTGAAACTACATGCAAAACAACAAGAAGAACAGCTATGATAATGATCATTACTAAATAAGAAAGGGGAGGAAAAGGGAGAGAGAGGGAGAGGGAGAGGGAGAAGGGAGAGGGAGAAGGGAGAGGGAAAGGGAGAAGGGAGAGGAAAAGGGAGAGGAAAAGGGAGAAGGGAGAGGGAGAAGGGAGAGGGGAAAGGGAGAGGGAGAAGGGAGAGGGAAAGGGAGAAGGGAGAGGAAAAGGGAGAGGAAAGGGAAGGGAGAGGGAGAAGGGAGAAGGGGAGAGGGAGAAGGGGAGAGGGGAGAAGGGGAGAGGGAGAGGAGAGGGAGAAGGGGAGAGGGAGAGGGGAGAGGGAGAGGGGAGAAGGGAGAGGGGAGAAGGGAGAGGGAGAAGGGGAGAGGGAGAAGGGGAGGGGAGAAGGGGGAGAGGGGAGGGGAGGGAGAGGGGAGAAGGGGGAGGGGAGAAGGGAGAGGGAGAGGGAGAGGGAGAGGGGAGAGGGAGAAGGGAGAAGGAGAAGGGAGAAGGGAGAAGGGAGAGGAAGGGAGAGGGGAGAGGGAGAAGGGGAGAAGGGAGAGGGGGGAAGGAGCTGGAGAGAAGGGAGACAGGGGAAGGGGAGAGGAGAAAGGGGGAAGGGATAGAAGGGAAGGAAGGAGAGAGGAGAAGGGCGGAGAGGATAGGGAGAAGGGATGAGGGAAGAACGGGAGAGGGAGAAGGGGAGAGGGAGAGGGGGAGCGGGAGAGGGGAGGGAGAGGGGAGAAGGCGACGAAGTGGATAGAGGATAAGGGGAGAGGGATAGAGAAGGGGATGTGAGAGAAGGGGAGAGGAGAAGGGTGTAGAGGGGAGGAGCAGGGAGGCAGGGAGAGAGGGAGAAGTGTGAGAAGGGAGAAGGGAGAAGGGGGGATGAGAGGGACAGTGAGAAGGGAGAAGGGAGGGAGAGGGGAGGGAGAGGAAGGGGAGAGGGAGAAGGGAGAGGGGAGAAGGGAGAGGGAGAAGGGGGGAGGGAGAAGGGGAGAGGGGAAGGGGGAGGGAGAAGGGGAGAGGGAGAAGGGGAGAGGGAGAAGGGGAGAGGGAGAAGGGGAGAGGGAGAAGGGGAGAGGGAGAAGGGGAGAGGGAGAGGGGAGAGGGAGAGGGAGAAGGGAGAAGGGAGAGGGAGAGGGAAGGAGAAGGGAGGGAGAAGGGAGAGGGAGAGGGAGAAGGGGAGAGGGAGAGGGGAGAAGGGAGAGGGAGAAGGGAGAGGGAGAGGGAGAGGGAGAGGGGAGAGGGAGAAGGGAGAGGGAGAAGGGGAGAAGGGAGAGGGAGAAGGGGAGAGGGAGAGGGGAGAAGGGAGAGGGAGAAGGGAGAAGGGAGAGGGAGAAGGGGAGAGGGAGAGGGGAGAAGGGAGAAGGGAGAGGAGAGGGAGAGGGGAGAAGGGAGAGGGAGAGGGAGAAGGGGAGAGGGAGAAGGGAGAAGGGGAGAAGGGAGAGGGAGAAGGGGAGAGGGAGAGGGGAGAAGGGAGAAGGGAGAAGGGAGAGGGAGAGGGAGAGGGAGAAGGGAGAGGGAGAAGGGAGGAGGAGAAGGGGAGAGGGAGAAGGGGAGAGGGAGAAGGGGAGAGGGAGAGGGGAGAAGGGAGAGGGAGAAGGGGAGGGGAGAGGGGAGAAGGAGAGGGGAGAAGGGAGAGGGAGAGGGAGAGGGAGAGGGAGAAGGGAGAGGGAGAAGGGGAGAGGGAGAAGGGAGAAGGGAGAGGGAGAAGGGAGAGGGAGAAGGGAGAAGGGAGAGGGAGAAGGGAGAGGGAGAAGGGAGAGGGAGAAGGGGAGAGGGAGAGGGAGAAGGGAGAGGGAGAAGGGAGAGGGAGAAGGGGAGAGGGAGAAGGGGAGAAGGGAGAGGGAGAAGGGAGAGGGAGAGATGGTCATTTCAAAAGAAACCTTGACAAGTTACAACCGGTATTAAGAAAAGACTATAAAAGGGATCTTTGCTCCAGTGAAGTCATATTTTTTTTTACATTAGGCTTTCTCTAAGAGCAAGGAAGGAGAACCAAAAACCTCTCTGGATAGGGGAGAGAGACTGCATATAAGGCAGAGAAAGGCCTAACCACTCCCTGCTCTAAGAATGATAGTGATCAGTGTGGTGATTCATGAAGAGATGAGAGGGGGAAGAGGAAAGAGAGATGGAAGGGCCACTGAAGAGGTATGATCACTGGAACATGGGGAAGAGATACTGCACAATATTGGACGGACACACACGCACGGGTCATACACACTAAATACAAACTCCATCATACAGTTAGAAGCCCTTTCATTGATGGCATGTCTCGTCAATGTGAACAAAACGAAGAGGAACTAACAACAAACTATGAATTGACCCATCACGGCTGGTGTGAGTCTTACATACAATTTACAATGAATTATTGTGCGCTAGCTTAGAGTATGGCTTTATAGTTTTTTCTTTTAAAGTCTACACATTAAGACATTACAACAAAGGGCATGATTCATATTCTCTTGTAGACCAAACAAGGACCAAGCCTTCCATAGGATTCATCCCAAATTGCACTATTCCCTATATAGTGAACTACTTTTGATCCATATAGGCCGTGGTCAAAAAGAGTACATTATATAGGGAACAGTGCCATTTGGGATGCAGACAGAACATAAGACACCTCTATACGGTGTACTTCACAGAGAGACAGAAGACATACAGATTATACAGCAAGGGTTGACAGACACTGATGAAGAACAGAGAGTTGGTCAGTAAAAAGGAGGAAAGTTGGGTCCTGGAGGATTCAGCATTTGGATACCCTGTGTGTGGCTGTCGTGAATGGGCATTAGGTGAGGCCTTTCTGGGGAACGTATCAGGTGAGTGTGGGTGCCAGGAGGAACTAACGGAGGCAGAGAGAGATGATATGACATGGGAATGAGAGAGAGTTGTTGGACAGTCCCTTTGGTATCTGACCCAGTGTACTGAATATAGAACTGTTGTTGTCAGAGAGTCCCTTGTAATTATCATGTCACATACCAGTGTATTGAATGAGCGTGAGGGCACATCCCAAATTGCACCCTATATAGTGTGTAGTTAATAGGGTGCCATTTGGGACATATCCTAAGAGGTCCCTTGGCTGTTTGAGCCAGTTGCCCTTATGGATGGTAGCAGGTGGTGGGATCAATGGTTGGGTGGTCTGGTGGTCAGGCGGATGCTTCCGGAGCCTCAGTCTCCGCTGACCTGCGTGGTGACCTGTCCGTCGGCCGTCTGGTTGGTGGACTGGATGAACATTGGCTGGCTCAGGTCCTGTCCCGCCGGCATCGTCACCTGCTGAATCTGATACAACTGCTGTAAGGACATAGAGGGAAAGGGTGAGAGAGAGGAGGGTGAGAGAGAGGAGGGTGTGTGCATGTGTGTGACAGGAGTGAGAGATGTTCGTCTTACCTGTCCGTCGGTAAACTGGTTGAATTGCTGCTGGCCTTGCTCCGTTTGTGTAATCTGAGAACAAACCAGAGAGAGAGGAGTCAGTCATTCACACAGTGGTTCTCACAGCCACTTAAAACCTACACCTCTGTTCAAATGCAACTGAAGGCAATGGACAATATAGAAGTCAATTCATGAAACAATATAGAAATACACAATCGTATAATATGTATCGGTTACTACATTAATGACGTTAATGTTATTTTATAAACTAGTATAGTGATACCAGACCAGAGACTACATTATAGAGATGAAGTGTCCACACACATATGATGTGATACTATAGATTGAAAAGGTTCTTGTTCAGTACCTGTACCTGCTGAGTGTTACCCAGCGTCTGGATCTGTCCCTGAACCACCTGTGTGCCAGAGACAGGCTGTGCCAGCCGGATGTACTGCAACTGGCCAGTGTTCAGCTGCACCTGCACACAGCCACCACACGGGGGAGACAAACACCCACTTTAGGCAGGGGAGGTCATTGAAACGCAACACAAATGTCATTGTGATCGTTGAGCTAGTTAGTGTCAAAATGGGGGTGAAAAAGGTTCAACCAGCAGTGTGTTTGGAAATTGATCGCCAACATATAACGTAAGAGAATGTGTTGTATTTATTTCATTAGAAAATTTGAAATGATTACACTTTCCAGTTAGGTCACTCAAGGAGAGAATCTCCCTCCCTCCCTCCCTCCCTCCCTCCCTCCCTCTTACTGGTATCTGCTGGATCTCGGCGGAGTTGGTGAGGATCTGCTGCATGACCTGCATGGTCTGTCCTGACTGCACCGTCTGGGTCTGGCCCTGGGACGATGCCTGTACTATCTGGACCTGCTGGTCCCCAACCTGCATGGTCATTGGAGCACTCTGGTGGTGGGGGTGGGAGAGGGAGAATGTTCATTCTTAAACAACTGGTGAGAGTGTGGTGACTGTGACCATGTAATGACTGACATTAGGCTGGAAAACCTGGGCCTAATAAGTAGATTACAGTTAGAGTGGGACCACAGAGAGAGATGACAAGGCAGGCTTGAAAACCCCCTCTCATCCTACAAGCTGACAGACGATGATATGGTAGTGTCAGGCAACCCAGTCTCTCCAGGAATAGCTGATTGGATCTGACTAACGTCCCTAATATGCAACAATAAAAAATCTAACGGCGGTTTTAATGAGCCGGCTGCTGCTGAGAGACAGCAGTGCTTTCGGGGCAAGAGGGGGGAGGTCGGGGGTAAACTCAGTGAACTAGTGATGCAGCCAAACACAAGCTTCCTCCTGATCTTCCTGATTCAATGTGGAGGGGAGCCCTCCGGGGTGGAATTTCCACTAGATCAGATCTAGGATCAGCTTTCCCTCCCCCAATGCTAACCATTTAGTGGGGAAATGCAAAATCGATCAGCGTCCAGGGGCAACTTCACCCTACACTGAGGTGTGCTGGGCTGGGAGGGGGTTTCAGATGGGGTCAGGGGGCTGAGGAGCGGTGTTTACCGTGATGGGTGTGCCCTGTGACTGGGCTACCTGCACCTGCTGTAACTGTTGCATTGTGGCCCCCTGCAGCACCTGAAGAGGGGAGGGAGGAGAGAGAGAGGAAGCTTTACAAAGATGACTACGAGCACATGCAGAGCGCACAGGAACACACACAGGAACACACACAGGAACACACACACACAGTAGACAGGTGTCGTCAGATCACACACAACAATGAGCATGTGAGCACAATGAAATGCTGCATAGAGCAGAAGTGATGTGCAGAATTAATGAAGGAATAGCAGCTGTGAAATCCAGGTATAGTGGTTATACTAATATCAAGATGTATCCTACAGTAGGAAATGGTAGTTATACTAATATCAAGATGTATCCTACAGTAGGAAATGGTAGTTATACTAATATCAAGATGTATCCTACAGTAGGAAATGGTAGTTATACTAATATCAAGATGTATCCTACAGTAGGAAATGGTAGTTATACTAATATCAAGATGTATCCTACAGTAGGGAAATGGTAGTTATACTAATATCAAGATGTATCCTACAGTAGGAAATGGTAGTTATACTAATATCAAGATGTATCCTACAGTAGGAAATGGAGGTTTGGTTTCCTAACAGATCAGTCCATTAGGGACTTTGTGACCTGAGAGGGCATGTGACAGAACTGGTGCAACAGTGACAACTAGTGACACAAAGCTCTTTGCAGTCAAGTCGAGACAAACACGATTTAGGATCTCTCTCTCTTCACCCTTCTCCCTCGCTCTCAATCTCCAGATAACTCTCGCTTTTAAAATGACACTTTATCCGCCTGTTCTTCTGATCCCTCCAACCCCCTGGCCTCTTGACTGTGACCCAATAGTGATGCACCCTGGACTAGTCATCTCTTCTAAGGTGCCAGTCATTTGGTGACCTTCCCTGCTCTGCGACTAAGTGGACTGCAGTAACAACAGTAGTAGCAGTAACAGTAACATTAACAGCAGCAGATATTAACAGTAGCAACAGTTCTGGCCCGACTGTGGAACTGCGACAGCTCAATGAACTTAAGGCAGCATGGGGGGAGAAAAATAAAATACATTTTTTTAAAAAGCGAGAGAACAAAAAAGAGAAAAGATAAAGACAGACAGACTAGGGGTGGGGGGACCAGAGAAGAAGAAAGACTAGGGATGGGGTGGTGGGGACCAGAGAAGAGAAAGACTAGGGATGGGGTGGTGGGGACCAGAGAAGAAAGACTAGGGATGGGGTGGTGGGGGACCAGAGAAGAAGAAGAAGGACTAGGGATGGGGTGGTGGGGACCAGAGAAGAAGAAAGACTAGGGATGGGGTGGTGGGGACCAGAGAAGGAAAGACTAGGATGGGGGGGTGGGGACCAGAGAAGAAGAAGACTAGGGATGGGGTGGGGGACCAGAGAAGAAGAAAGACTAGGGATGGGGTGGTGGGGGACCAGAGAGAAGAAAGACTAGGGATGGGGTGGTGGGGACCAGAGAAGAAGAAAGACTGGGATGGGGGGGGGGACCAGAGAAGAAGAAGACTAGGGAGGGGTGGGGGGACCAGAGAAGACAGACTAGGGATGGGGTGGTGGGGACCAGAGAAGAAGACAGACTAGGGATGGGGTGGTGGGGACCAGAGAAGAAGACAGATAGGGATGGGGTGGTGGGGGACCAGAGAAGACAGACTAGGGATGGGGTGGTGGGGACCAGAGAAGACACACTAGGGATGGTGTGGTGGGGACCAGAGAAGAAGAAAGACTAGGGATGGGGCGGTGGGGACCAGAGAAGAAGAAAGAAGGGATGGGATGGGGTGGGGGGACCAGAGAGAGACAGACTAGGGATGGGGGGGGGGACCAGAGAAGAAGACAGACTAGGGATGGGGTGGTGGGGACCAGAGAAGAAGACAGACTAGGGATGGGGGTGGTGGGGACCAGGAAGACAGACTAGGGATGGGGTGGGGGGACCAGAGAAGACACACTAGGGATGGTGTGGTGGGGACCAGAGAAGAGAAAGACTAGGGATGGGGCGGTGGGACCAGAGAGAAGAAAGACTAGGGATGGGGTGGTGGGGACCAGAGAAGAAGAAAGACTAGGGATGGGGTGGGGGGACCAGAGAGAAGAAAGACTAGGGAGGGGGGGGGGGGGACCAGAGAAGAAGAAAGACTAGGGATGGGGTGGTGGGGACCAGAGGAAAAAAGACTAGGGATGGGGTGGTGGGGACCAGAGAAGAAGAAAGACTAGGGATGGGGTGGTGGGGACCAGAGAAGAAGGAGGAGGGAGGGGGGGGGGGGGAAGAGAGAAGAAAGACTAGGGATAGGGGGGTGGTGGGGACCAGAGAAGAAGAAAGACTAGGGATGGGTGGTGGGGACCAGAGAAGAAGAAGAGACTAGGGATGGGGGGGTGGGGACCAGAGAAGAAGAAAGACTAGGGATGGGGTGGTGGGGACCAGAGAAGAAGAAAGCTAGGGATGGGGGGGGGGGGACCAGAGAAGAAGAAGACTAGGGATGGGGTGGTGGGGACCAGAGAAGAAGAAAGACTAGGGATGGGGTGGTGGGGACCAGAGAAGAAGAAAGACTAGGGATGGGGTGGTGGGGACCAGAGAAGAAGAAAGAGGGGGGGGGTGGTGGGGACCAGAGAAGAAGAAAGAAAGGCTGGGATGGTGGTGGGGGGACCAGAGAACAAGAAAGACTAGGGATGGGGTGGTGGGGACAGAGAACAAGAAAGACTAGGGATGGGGTGGTGGGGGGACCAGAGAACAAGAAAGACTAGGGTGGGGTGGTGGGGACCAGAGAAGAAGAAAGACTAGGGATGGGGTGGTGGGGGACCAGAGAAGAAGAAAGACTAGGGATGGGTGGGGGACCAGAAAAGAAAGATAGGGATGGTGTGGTGGGGACCAGAGAGAAGAAAGGGACTAGGGGGGTGGTGGGGACCAGAGAAGAAGACAGACTAGGGATGGGGTGGTGGGGACCAGAGAAGAAGAAAGACTAGGGATGGGGTGGTGGGGACCAGAGAAGAAGAAAGACTAGGGATGGGGTGGTGGGGACCAGAGAAGAAAGACTAGGGATGGGGTGGTGGGGACCAGAGAAGAAGAAAGACTAGGGATGGGGTGGTGGGGACCAGAAGAAGACAGACTAGGGATGGGGTGGGGACCAGAGAAGAAAGATAGGGATGGGGTGGTGGGGACCAGAGAAGAAGAAAGACTAGGGATGGGTGGTGGGGGTCCT
>NC_042992.1:14549788-14669788 GCF_901001165.1 Salmo trutta
GAGCCCTCCGGGGTGGAATTTCCACTAGATCAGATCTAGGATCAGCTTTCCCTCCCCCAATGCTAACCATTTAGTGGGGAAATGCAAAATCGATCAGCGTCCAGGGGCAACTTCACCCTACACTGAGGTGTGCTGGGCTGGGAGGGGGTTTCAGATGGGGTCAGGGGGCTGAGGAGCGGTGTTTACCGTGATGGGTGTTGCCCTGTGACTGGGCTACCTGCACCTGCTGTAACTGTTGCATTGTGGCCCCCTGCAGCACCTGAAGAGGGGAGGGAGGAGAGAGAGAGGAAGCTTTACAAAGATGACTACGAGCACATGCAGAGCGCACAGGAACACACACAGGAACACACACAGGAACACACACACACAGTAGACAGGTGTCGTCAGATCACACACAACAATGAGCATGTGAGCACAATGAAATGCTGCATAGAGCAGAAGTGATGTGCAGAATTAATGAAGGAATAGCAGCTGTGAAATCCAGGTATAGTGGTTATACTAATATCAAGATGTATCCTACAGTAGGAAATGGTAGTTATACTAATATCAAGATGTATCCTACAGTAGGAAATGGTAGTTATACTAATATCAAGATGTATCCTACAGTAGGAAATGGTAGTTATACTAATATCAAGATGTATCCTACAGTAGGAAATGGTAGTTATACTAATATCAAGATGTATCCTACAGTAGGAAATGGTAGTTATACTAATATCAAGATGTATCCTACAGTAGGAAATGGTAGTTATACTAATATCAAGATGTATCCTACAGTAGGAAATGGAGGTTTGGTTTCCTAACAGATCAGTCCATTAGGGACTTTGTGACCTGAGAGGGCATGTGACAGAACTGGTGCAACAGTGACAACTAGTGACACAAAGCTCTTTGCAGTCAAGTCGAGACAAACACGATTTAGGATCTCTCTCTCTTCACCCTTCTCCCTCGCTCTCAATCTCCAGATAACTCTCGCTTTTAAAAATGACACTTTATCCGCCTGTTCTTCTGATCCCTCCAACCCCCTGGCCTCTTGACTGTGACCCCAATAGTGATGCACCCTGGACTAGTCATCTCTTCTAAGGTGCCAGTCATTTGGTGACCTTCCCTGCTCTGCGACTAAGTGGACTGCAGTAACAACAGTAGTAGCAGTAACAGTAACATTAACAGCAGCAGATATTAACAGTAGCAACAGTTCTGGCCCGACTGTGGAACTGCGACAGCTCAATGAACTTAAGGCAGCATGGGGGGAGAAAAATAAAATACATTTTTTTAAAAAGCGAGAGAACAAAAAAGAGAAAAGATAAAGACAGACAGACTAGGGGTGGGGGGACCAGAGAAGAAGAAAGACTAGGGATGGGGTGGTGGGGACCAGAGAAGAAGAAAGACTAGGGATGGGGTGGTGGGGACCAGAGAAGAAAGACTAGGGATGGGGTGGGGGGGGACCAGAGAAGAAGAAAGACTAGGGATGGGGTGGTGGGGACCAGAGAAGAAGAAAGACTAGGGATGGGGGTGGTGGGGACCAGAGAAGAAAGACTAGGATGGGGTGGTGGGGACCAGAGAAGAAGAAAGACTAGGGATGGGGTGGGGGGACCAGAGAAGAAGAAAGACTAGGGATGGGGTGGTGGGGACCAGAGAAGAAGAAAGACTAGGGATGGGGTGGTGGGGACCAGAGAAGAAGAAAGACTAGGGAGGGGGTGGTGGGGACAGAGAAGAAGAAAAGACTAGGGATGGGTGGTGGGGACCAGAGAAGACAGACTAGGGATGGGGTGGTGGGGACCAGAGAAGAAGACAGACTAGGGATGGGGTGGTGGGGACCAGAGAAGAAGACAGACTAGGGATGGGGTGGTGGGGACCAGAGAAGACAGACTAGGGATGGGGTGGTGGGGACCAGAGAAGACACACTAGGGATGGTGTGGTGGGGACCAGAGAAGAAGAAAGACTAGGGATGGGGCGGTGGGGACCAGAGAAGAAGAAAGACTAGGGATGGGGTGGTGGGGACCAGAGAAGACAGACTAGGGATGGGGTGGTGGGGACCAGAGAAGAAGACAGACTAGGGATGGGGTGGTGGGGACCAGAGAAGAAGACAGACTAGGGATGGGGTGGTGGGGACCAGAGAAGACAGACTAGGGATGGGGTGGTGGGGACCAGAGAAGACACACTAGGGATGGTGTGGTGGGGACCAGAGAAGAAGAAAGACTAGGGATGGGGGGTGGGGACCAGAGAAGAAGAAAGACTAGGGATGGGGTGGTGGGGACCAGAGAAGAAGAAAGACTAGGGATGGGGTGGTGGGGACCAGAGAAGAAGAAAGACTAGGGATGGGGTGGTGGGGACCAGAGAAGAAGAAAGACTAGGGATGGTGTGTGGTGGGGACCAGAGAAGACGAAAGACTAGGGATGGGGTGGTGGGGACCAGAGAGAAGAAAGACCGGGAATGGGGTGGTGGGGACCAGAGAAGAAGAAGACTAGGGATGGGGGGAAGGTGGGTGGTGGGGACCAGAGAGAAGAAAGACTAGGGATGGGGGTGGTGGGGACCAGAGAAGAAGAAAGACTAGGGATGGGGTGGTGGGGACCAGAGAAGAAGAAAGACTAGGGATGGGGTGGTGGGGACCAGAGAAGAAGAAAGACTAGGGATGGGGTGGTGGGGACCAGAGAAGAAGAAAGACTAGGATGGGGGTGGTGGGGACCAGAGAAGAAGAAAGACTAGGGATGGGGTGGTGGGGACCAGAGAAGAAGAAAGACTAGGGATGGGGTGGTGGGGACCAGAGAAGAAGAAAGACTAGGGATGGGGTGGTGGGGGACCAGAGAAGAAGAACGAACTTAGGGATGGGGTGGTGGGGACCAGAGAAGAAGAAAGACTAGGGATGGGGTGGTGGGGACCAGAGAACAAGAAAGACTAGGGATGGGGTGGTGGGGACCAGAGAACAAGAAAGACTAGGGATGGGGTGGTGGGGACCAGAGAAGAAGAAAGACTAGGGATGGGGTGGTGGGGACCAGAGAAGAAGAAAGACTAGGGATGGGTGGTGGTGGGGACCAGAAAAGAAAGGACTAGGGATGGTGTGGTGGGGGACCAGAGAAGAAGAAAGGACTAGGGATGGGGTGGGTGGTGGGACCAGAGAAGAAGACAGGACTAGGGATGGGGTGGTGGGGACCAGAGAAGAAGAAAGACTAGGGATGGGGTGGTGGGGACCAGAGAAGAAGAAAGACTAGGGATGGGGTGGTGGGGACCAGAAAAGAAAGACTAGGGATGGGGTGGTGGGGACCAGAGAAGAAGAAAGACTAGGGATGGGGTGGTGGGGACCAGAGAAGAAGACAGACTAGGGATGGGGTGGTGGGGACCAGAGAAGAAAGACTAGGGATGGGGTGGTGGGGACCAGAGAAGAAGAAAGACTAGGGATGGGGTGGTGGGGGTTCCTCCTCTTCAGAGAGAAGTACAGTGGAGGGGTGGAGAGCAGTCTCACAGGGACTCCCAGCTATACAAGCAGTGGTCCAGAGCCATTTGATCTGCACACTTCAGTCACTCCCCTCTCCACTGGAGGTCCGTAACACATTAAACAGTAACACACTAGGACTACGTCTCAAAGGGCACCCTATTCCCTACATAGTGCACTACTTTTGACCAGGGCTGCACCCTATTCCCTACATAGTGCACTACTTTTGACCAGATGCAGCCCTAGTGTGTTACTGTTTAATGTGTTAGGGCTCTCCAGTGGAGAGGGGAGTGACTGAAGTGTGCAGATCAAATGGCTCTGGACCACTGCTTGTATAGCTGGGAGTGTGTGTGTGTTGGGTGTGTACGGGTCAATCATCCCTGCTGGTGGGAAAGAGTTGAAGCCAGAGTGGGGATCGGCTGTGCTTGCCAACGATAATATCAATAAAATCCAGTGTTAATGCTGTTATTCCCCCATTCACACAGGACTTCACAGGGTTGTTGACTGGGTGTGTTAGGAGAGCTTGTGTTCTGCCAGGCTGTGTGGTGTGTTATACTTAAGCAACAAGGCCCAAGGGGGTGTGGTATATTAAGCATGACAACGTGGAGTGCCTGGATACAGCCCGTACCTTTATTGCTATTATCAACTGGTTACCAGCGTAATTAGAACAGTAAAAATACATGTTTTGTCATGCCCGTGGTATAAGTTCTGATATACCAAGGTTGTCAGCCAATCAGCATTCAGGGCTGTAACCACCCAGTTTATAATATGCCTTTGCTGTATGGCGGTACCTTACTGGTTATTTGCGGTCTGTGTGGTGCGTTGTGTGTGCAGCGCGTACGAGTGTGTGTGTGTGTCTATTCTCCAGCGTACCTGTCCTTGCTGTGGCTGTGCAATAATGATCTGTCCAGGCTGGATGGTGGTAGTCTGTTGTCCTGTGGCCTGCTGGCCCTGCTGCTGGCCCTGCTGCTGACCCTGCACCTGGACCTGGCCTGGCTGCTGAGCCAGGGTGAAGTAGTACTGAACCGGCTCTGCTGGGGCCACTGACTGACGCACCTCCTCCTGTACACACACACAGGAAGAGAGGGTGAGAATGGAAGACAGAGAGAGTGGAGGATAACAGAGTGAAGGGCAGAAAGAGAAGCATATCAGTCCATTACATCTTAATTAATTATTTTGCCAGCGTAATACAATAAGCGAGAGGCCCGATAAATAACTAATAAGCTCTGGATGGATGAGTAATGTGATTCTGAATGGAGGTCGTGTCCCAAATGGCACCATAATACCTAGGTAGTGCACTGCTTCTGAACAGGGCCCTTTGGGTCTGCCCTACAGGCCCTGGTCAAAACAAGTGCACTTTATAGGGTATAGGGTGCCATTTGGGACACTCCCAGAGGATCCATTACTTTCACGTTTTATTAGTCTTATGTACGGGATACACATGGTATACATCGTCCAACTAAACACTTACTAGCAGCTTCCTTCTCAACAATAAGAAATGAAAATAATAGGAACAGAAAGTAAATGCATTAGTTAAGCCATTATCACTGTGACGATCAACAACATTTTTCACAAGAACACTTCAGACTGAAAGGGATCATTTCCATTCATAAAAAAACAAGGCCTTGATACATTATTGAGAATGTTCTAAATCATAAAGTGTGAAAGGGGAAAGCTAATTTAGTGACACATTGGACATGATCAACCATTAACAAGCCTGTACCCTCTTTGTGCCTAGTTATCATAATATACAGCCCAAAATCAGTTAGAGCAATGCCATGGCAAGGCCTCATCACAAGTACAGGGTAACAGTTCCCTAAAAGCTACTGGTTGGTTGATCTTCCATGGGGTAGCGTAGGAGGTTGCCGATTCGCCCGTCACCAGAAGTGTAAACACCCCTCTCCCAGCTCGATGATGTTACAGCTGAGAGTGTAGGATGTTTACACCCCTGGCCACAGATCTGGTCAACTATATTGATTTATGGATCTACTGATAGAATACAATCATTTTAGGTAGGTCACAACTTAGAAATGCTTGGGAGCCACTGCCTAGTCTAAAACATGTACCACCATCAAACTGGAAGGTGGCAGAGGGCATCAGTTAACACAGTGGTGATTATGTTGATTGTGATTACAAGCTATGGGGTATTGGTGGTATTGTTGAGGGATGTTGGAGGTAAGGGTCAGCCAGACGCTGCAAACATCCGACTGAAAGCCCTCGCTGACCGAACACCAGCTTCCAGTCAAGGATGTTTACAGCGCCTCCAGGCTGCCAGGAGTGGTACTACACCCTGCCGGGGTCCTGAAATGAAATGCAGATGGACTCTCACACACTACCTGTCGTTTAGGGGGCTTGAGCTCATCCCGGGGCACGATGTCGATGAGGAAGTCAAACTGGTCGAACTTTGTTATCGCCATGGCAATGTCGTTCCTCTGAAACACAGGATAAGAGTTGAGGGTGAACATTAGGCTCCTTATTCATTATGTGCAGAAACTAGACTAAATATAAAACTGGCTTTCTGCTTCTGCTGCTCTCTCCAAATATAGTCTTTTTGAAAACGATTGAAGAAAAGACAGAAGATTATATAAACTAGGTCAAACCCGAACATTCTGCAGCTTTGTAAACAATACTAAAAGGAGCTCGCTCACAGTGGAACTGTAAAAGCCTACTTCAATCACACACACACAACGTTCACTAGTGATACTTACATATCGCAATACTATTTTGGACAATATATCGATACTTTGACTCCAAGTATTGATTAGTAAAAATTATATATATATATATATATATATATATTTTTTAAAATTGTTTTTCAATATTCTTTTTGCTAGGTAGCGTTAGCTAGCACTAGTCGGCTGTACCTGCACCAAAACTTCCTGTATTTTCATCCTATATCTTCTTTTTAACTAGTGAGAAGCAACTAAGTATCGTAACAATATGGTATTGTGAGATCCCTGGCAATTCCCAGCCTGAACATTCACCATGTAACAAACAGCAGGAATGGGCCCACTAAGAAACACCAGATGAACAACATTGGGAGTTGTGACTTATTCTTAGCATCACTGTCCTACTGGGCTCACCCTTCTAGAGTGTGTGTGTGTGATTTTCCATTGGATATTAAGTACCCCCCATCAGTCTATTTATAGTGCTGTGATTAATATCTGGTAACACCGGGTCACATCCACAGTTGTTATATTGATGAGTGTCACCATGGTGACCCTAATCGGCGTGCTGTTAGCACAATGGAACTCTGGCGAGAGCCGGAGTGTGTGTGTGAGAGAGAGAGATTGAGTGTGATTGAAAGCAGAGCTGTCTTATTAACAACACACACAGACTAGGAGCATACGCCAGACACATATCACCATCTGTGTTGTAGAAATGGAATTAACATGCCAAATTGGCATTCTATTTCGAGGTTAACAAAGCTCAACCGAATGACGTTTTCACTCTGAATTTATAGGAGTGCGATTTCACTTTGTAATTCAGCCCCAGTGTTATGAAGCCATGTTGAAGGACAGAATTTGCCAAGATATTGTGCAAAGCAGTATCCCACACACACACACACACACACACACACAGGTATGTGAATAGATGGAGATGAAAGAAGTGGGGTACTCTGTTTTAATGTTTCAGTGTGTGGCTGACTGGCTGGTCTACCCTCTAACACCCAGGTGTGACTGGCCCTGGCTTTCCAAACCACTCTGATCAACACTCTCTTTTCTCTCTCTTCAACGTCTCCCTCTCCTCTCTCTTCTCTCCCACACACTCTCTCACAATCTTTCACTTTGTGTCTCTCCTCCCTCTCTCTTGCACACCCCAACTCATTCTCTCACTTTGGCTCTCCCTCTTTCCCACTCTCGCCATCCCTTTCATCACTCCAGGATCCATGTAATGCCCCTGGCTCTGGGATCAGAGAGCAGGCAAAATGGCATTCCAAGTAAAAGTGGGTCACGGGAGCCGAGCTCTGCTTTCACAGTCGACGCGGAGAGAGAAGGAATTTAACAGAGCAGGTCCTCAGGGGATGGCCGTGTGGGGCCTTTACACACACACACACACACACACACACACACACACACACACACACACACACACACACACACACACACACTGGGACCAGTACACTGCGTGAGGTCTTTACACGTGAACTTGGGCCAGCAGACTACATGCGTGAGGTCTTTACACGTGAACTTGGGCCAGCAGACTACATGCGTGAGGTCTTTACACGTGAACTTGGGCCAGCAGACTACATGCGTGAGGTCTTTACACGTGAACTTGGGCCAGCAGACTACATGCGTGAGGTCTTTACACGTGAACTTGGGCCAGCAGACTACATGCGTGAGGTCTTTACACGTGAACTTGGACCAGCAGTCTGCATGCGTGAGGTCTTTACACGTGAACTTGGGCCAGCAGTCTGCATGCGTGAGGTCTTTACACGTGAACTTGGGCCAGCAGACTACATGCGTGAGGTCTTTACACGTGAACTTGGGCCAGCAGTCTGCATGCGTGAGGTCTTTACACGTGAACTTGGGCCAGCAGACTACATGCGTGAGGTCTTTACACGTGAACTTGGGCCAGCAGTCTGCATGCGTGAGGTCTTTACACGTGAACTTGGGCCAGCAGTCTGCATGCGTGAGGTCTTTACACGTGAACTTGGGCCAGCAGACTACATGCGTGAGGTCTTTACACGTGAACTTGGGCCAGCAGTCTGCATGCGTGAGGTCTTTACACGTGAACTTGGGCCAGCAGTCTACATGCGTGAGGTCTTTACACGTGAACTTGGGCCAGCAGACTACATGTGCTGTCTGTGTGACCTCTATACACACTAGGGAGGGTGTGACTGACCTGTAGGGTGCGTCTCTTGTTGTCTTCAGTGTGGATCCAAGCCCTCAGCGTGAGCTCTGTGATGAAGATCTGAGCTGCCTTGGCAAACAGCACCGGGGCCTCTGCACTGATCATCTATGGAGACATTGAGATGACATGTTAAAACTAAGGGGAAACGGGGAACACACACATACAGACACAGGAAACAGATACACACAGAGAAAACACACAAACAGGAAACAGACATTACAACCTCTCACACACTCAGTAACCTACACAGCTAGAAAGGGTTGTATAGATCTGTATAGATAGACCGCATGTATCCCTTGCTGCTAAAGGGGAGAGACCTAACCTTTTGAAAACCTTTCCACAGAGTGACATTTAGAAGTTGGCCTGGGCGGGAGGTGGGCGGGAGGTGGTCGGTGAGGCAGGCTGCAGGCTGAGGAGCTGCTGGGTCATGGCTAGCATCACACCCCTCTCTGTCACACTCTGGGTCACGGCTAGCGTCACACCCCTCTCTGTCACACTCTGGGTCACGGCTAGCGTCACACCCCCCTCTGTCACACTCTGGGTCACGGCTAGCGTCACACCCCTCTCTGTCACACTCTGGGTCACGGCTAGCGTCACACCCCTCTCTGTCACACTCTGGGTCACGGCTAGCGTCACACCCTCTCTGTCACACTCTGGGTCTCACCCCCCTCTGTCACACTCTGGGTCTCACCCCCCTCTGTCACACTCTGGGTCTCACCCCCCTCTGTCACACTCTGGGTCTCACCCCCCTCTGTCACACTCTGGGTCTCACCCCCCTCTGTCACACTCTGGGTCTCACCCCCCTCTGTCACACTCTGGGTCTCACCCCCCTCTGTCACACTCTGGGTCTCACCCCCCTCTGTCACACTCTGGGTCTCACCCCCCTCTGTCACACTCTGGGTCTCACCCCCTCTGTCACACTCTGGGTCTCACCCCCCTCTGTCACACTCTGGGTCTCACCCCCCTCTGTCACACTCTGGGTCTCACCCCCCTCTGTCACACTCTGGGTCTCACCCCCCTCTGTCACACTCTGGGTCTCACCCCCCTCTGTCACACTCTGGGTCTCACGGCTAGCGTCACACTCTGGGTCTCACGGCTAGCGTCACACCCCCCTCTGTCACACTCTGGGTCACGGCTAGCATCACACCCTCTCTGTCACACTCTGGGTGACGGCTAGCATCACACCCTCTCTGTCACACTCTGGGTCATGGCTAGCATCACACCCTCTCTGTCACACTCTGGGTCATGGCTAGCATCACACTCTGGGTCATGGCTAGCATCACACCCTCTCTGTCACACTCTGGGTCATGGCTAGCATCACACTCTGGGTCATGGCTAGCAGAAGGGTTCCTGCTAGATGTCCAGTATGTTAGTGATCGGCTGACCTTCCTCCTCACACTTAAGCTGCTACTGCTTATCTCTCTGGGATACGGACACACACTCCCCATGCCTGTCCTCTCAGAGCAGAGCAGGAATAGCCCTGCAGGGTGATAAGCTGATGATGGTCTAATGGGATCAGTGTGTATATATCAACATAGAATGTGACGTGGGACTCAACATAGGAGGTAGTAAGATTGCAAATAACGTGCCAAGTCAAAATGTTTCCTACACAATGAGCTAATGGATGCTGTGTTCCTTTCAGCCAGCCGTGTAGCCACACCTCAGCTCCAAAATACTATATTTTCTTATCTGAGTGGGGTGTTGATGAAGACTTCATAGAGCAATCACAGAAGGCGGGACCTGCCTCCTACCTTCACATCTTCATCCAGCTTCATGATTTTCTTGATTCGGGCAAGAGGCAACTCCTGCACACGGAAATCCTTCTGAAACAGAGCCAAGGGGTGTTAGGGGCAGGTCATGTGGAAACCACTTGTGATGTGTGATGTGTGTGTGTGTGTGTGTGTCCGCGCGTGCGTTCAATCAGAGGGGGGCCGTGACATACCACCGTGAGGTTCCTGATCTCTTCCATGACGCGCGGCCAGAAGGACTGAAGGCTCTGTTGGGCTTCGCTGCCCCCGGCGCCAAACGAATCTGCAGACATGCTCACTGTACAGGCGAGAGGATCAGACAAAAACAACATCTACCGCAGGAACCAACTAAACCGACAAGTTGACTGACAATGGCACCCAAAGGCTGCACTGGCCAGAGCTCTAGGAACTCTGTAGGTTAACTTACAATTAGAATACATAGAATTATAAATATATCGCTGGTCGATTCTATTTCTGTAGCTGCCCATCAATCCTGTGTGTTGACGTGCCTAACGACAGATCACTGCATGAAGCTGAATGGATCAATCACATTAGTCGCCTACAGCTCCTGGTCTGTCACTGTGTGGGGTATTACAGCTCCTGGTCTGTCACGTCACTGTGTGGGGTATTACAGCTCCTGGTCTGTCACTGTGTGGGGTATTACAGCTCCTGGTCTGTCACGTCACTGTGTGGGGTATTACAGCTCCTGGTCTGTCACGTCACTGTGTGGGGTATTACAGCTTCCGGTCTGTCACGTCACTGTGTGGGGTATTACAGCTCCTGGTCTGTCACTGTGTGGGGTATTACAGCTCCTGGTCTGTCACTGTGTGGGGTATTACAGCTCCTGGTCTGTCACGTCACTGTGTGGGGTATTACAGCTCTCGGTCTGTCACGTCACTGTGTGGGGTATTACAGCTCCCGGTCTGTCACTGTGTGGGGTATTACAGCTCCCGGTCTGTCACTGTGTGGGGTATTACAGCTCCCGGTCTGTCACTGTGTGGGGTATTACAGCTCCCGGTCTGTCACTGTGTGGGGTATTACAGCTCCCGGTCTGTCACTGTGTGGGGTATTACAGCTCCCGGTCTGTCACTGTGGGGTATTACAGCTCCCGGTCTGTCACTGTGTGGGGTATTACAGCTCCTGGTCTGTCACTGTGTGGGGTATTACAGCTCCTGGTCTGTCACGTCACTGTGTGGGGTATTACAGCTCCTGGTCTGTCACGTCACTGTGTGGGGTATTACAGCTCCCGGTCTGTCACTGTGTGGGGTATTACAGCTCCCGGTCTGTCACGTCACTGTGTGGGGTATTACAGCTCCCGGTCTGTCACGTCACTGTGTGGGGTATTACAGCTCCCGGTCTGTCACTGTGGGGTATTACAGCTCCTGGTCTGTCACTGTGTGGGGTATTACAGCTCCCGGTCTGTCACTGTGTGGGGTATTACAGCTCCCGGTCTGTCACGTCACTGTGTGGGGTATTACAGCTCCCGGTCTGTCACGTCACTGTGTGGGGTATTACAGCTCCCGGTCTAACAACTCCCCACCGCACTCAAACACCAAAATACACACACAAACAAACACACACACGTCATTGTGTAACGTGAGGCCGGAGTCTGGCTCCAAGAAAAGGGACACGCCAGGTTACTATGGCATGCCAGGAATTCTGCTGTGAATATTGGCCTGCTTGTCTGAGCCTGCAGTGCTGGAGAGTCTACACAGCTATCTCCCTCCCTTTCTCTTCTTCCCTGGGAAGAATGGGCAGGCGACGAGGGAAAAGGGAAACACTAATAGCTGGGTGTGGTGTGTGTGTCCGTTGGATTAATGCTGGTTAACTGTACATGATGAGACAAAGTGCCAGAGGCTGGAACAGGGGGAGGTAAGAGACAGGGTAGGGCAGGCTGTAGCAGTGCGACAGCTATGCCAACCAGCTATGTGGGTCAGACATGATGATGAGAGGGGGAGAGGGAGAGAAAAGCATGACCACATAAAGACTAGTCCGGTCTCTCAGCCATTGGCCACAGCTGAGCGCACGTCCTCCAGCTGCTCAAAACACAAACAGTATGAAAATAAATAAAAAACAAGAGCATTCATTCCATTATTTTCAAATGGAATCAATCAGAACGGAGTTGATGAATCAATCAGAATGGAGTCAGGGGAGTTGATGAATCAATCAGAATGGAGTCAGGGGAGTTGATGAGTCAATCAGAATGGAGTCAGGGGAGTTGATGAATCAATCAGAACGGAGTTGATGAATCAATCAGAATGGAGTCAGGGGAGTTGATGAATCAATCAGAATGGAGTCAGGGGAGTTGATGAGTCAATCAGAATGGAGTCAGGGGAGTTGAGTCAATCAGAATGGAGTCAGGGGAGTTGATGAATCAATCAGAATGGAGTCAGGGGAGTTGATGAATCAATCAGAATGGAGTCAGGGGAGTTGATGAATCAATCAGAATGGAGTCAGGGGAGTTGATGAATCAATCAGAATGGAGTCAGGGGAGTTGATGAATCAATCAGAATGGAGTCAGGGGAGTTGATGAGTCAATCAGAATGGAGTCAGGGGAGTTGATGAATCAATCAGAATGGAGTCAGGGGAGTTGATGAATCAATCAGAATGGAGTCAGGGGAGTTGATGAGTCAATCAGAATGGAGTCAGGGGAGTTGATGAATCAATCAGAATGGAGTCAGGGGAGTTGATGAATCAATCAGAATGGAGTCAGGGGAGTTGATGAATCAATCAGAATGGAGTCAGGGGAGTTGATGAATCAATCAGAATGGAGTCAGGGGAGGGGAGTTGATGAGTCAATCAGAATGGAGTCAGGGGAGTTGATGAATCAATCAGAATGGAGTCAGGGGAGTTGATGAATCAATCAGAATGGAGTCAGGGGAGTTGATGAGTCAATCAGAATGGAGTCAGGGGAGTTGATGAGTCAATCAGAATGGAGTCAGGGGAGTTGATGAATCAATCAGAATGGAGTCAGGGGAGTTGATGAATCAATCAGAATGGAGTCAGGGGAGTTGATGAATCAATCAGAATGGAGTCAGGGGAGTTGATGATCAATCAGAATGGAGTCAGGGGAGTTGATGAGTCAATCAGAATGGAGTCAGGGGAGTTGATGAATCAATCAGAATGGAGTCAGGGGAGTTGATGAGTCAATCAGAATGGAGTCAGGGGAGTTGATGAGTCAATCAGAATGGAGTCAGGGGAGTTGATGAGTCAATCAGAATGGAGTCAGGGGAGTTGATGAGTCAATCAGAATGGAGTCAGGGGAGTTGATGAGTCAATCAGAATGGAGTCAGGGGAGTTGATGAATCAATCAGAATGGAGTCAGGGGAGTTGATGAATCAATCAGAATGGAGTCAGGGGAGTTGATGAATCAATCAGAATGGAGTCAGGGGAGTTGATGAATCAATTAGAACGGAGTCAGGGGAGTTGATGAATCAATCAGAACGGAGTCAGGGGAGTTGATGAATCAATCAGAACGGAGTCAGGGGAGTTGATGAATCAATCAGAACGGAGTCAGGGGAGTTGATGAATCAATCAGAACGGAGTCAGGGGAGTTGATGAATCAATCAGAACGGAGTCAGGGGAGTTGATGAATCAATCAGAACGGAGTCAGGGGAGTTGATGAATCAATCAGAACGGAGTCAGGGGAGTTGATGAATCAATCAGAACGGAGTCAGGGGGTGGAGGGGTTGATAAATCAACCAGGGCTGATGCTGTGGCGGGCTTAGACATCAACTGACCTCTAAAAGTGGCTGTGATGAGTTGGGCTACCCAGTGTCCAGTTTAATTTTACCTACAAAACAATCCCAGCACTCCAGAGGACACAGATGAAGGTGATGGGATTTTTAATCTTATGGTGGAGTCAGGCTAAGCCTACAATGACAAACCGAATGCCCTCTTATGTCCTTGTCTAGTTGACTGTTCCTTTACTTGTACCTGTTCCTGTTCTGAGTGTCAAAGCAAAGAAACACGTTGTCTGAATAAATAACAGTATAAGGACACATCTCCTTCCAGGAACACCGTTTTGTTTGTCTATTTTTACAGCTCCAAGGCGGTCCAGCGTTTCGTGATGGATGCAGCAGGAGAGGAAGACATCTGTGTGTGTGTGTGTGTGTGTGTGTGTGTGTGTGTGTGCGTGTCTGCACTTTCTCCAACTGGTATCCAGATAAGAAATGATGATTAGATGATTCACTTAACACCATTACAATTGACTATCAGGCCAATTACCACAGCAACAGTGCAATTTCCGCTGTGTGTGTGTGTGTGTTTGTGGGGTGGGGGGGGTTAAAAAAAGCACACACTTCAATTAACTAGGAGATAAATAAGTAGAGCCTAACCACCCCAGCTGTCTCCACTTACACCCACCCAACCTCAGCTGACTGAACTACCTACCTCAGGAGTGGGACTTTGCTCTCTCAGATGTGACAACATTTTCCGGCTCTCTGAGCGACACTACGACATTCAATATAAATGTCGCAGACAAAAAAAAAAAAAAAATCACACGAAATGGAGGGAGGGGGAATGAAAGAGGGAAACATGCAACTATTTCAAAGATTTTAGTGAGTTACAGTTCATATAAGGAAGTCAGTCAATTAAAATACATCCATTAGGCTCTAATCTATGGATTTCACATGACTGGGAATACAGATATACATCTGTTGGTCACAGATACCTTAAAAAAGGCAGTTGCGTGGATCAGAAAACCAGTCAATATCTGGTGATCACTATTTGCCTCCTGCAGTGCGACTCTTTCGCATAGAGTTGTTCAGGCTGTTGATTGTGGCCTGTGGAATGTTGTCCCACTCCTCTTTAATGACTGTGTAAAGTTGTTGGATATTGGAAAGAACTGGAACACCCGGTCGTATGTGTCATGGAAGAATTGGGACATCAATTTTCAGCTTCCAGAAATGTTGTACAGACCTTTGCGATATGGAGCCGTGCATTATCATGCTGAAATATGAGGTGATGGTGTCGATTGAATGGCACGACAATGGCCTCAGGATCTCGTCACGATATCTCTGTGCAATAAAATTGCTTTCGATAAAATGCAATTGTGTTTGTTGTCCGTAGCTTACGCCTGCCGATAACCTAACCCCACCACGGGGCACTCTGTTCACAACGTTGACATCAGCAAACCACTCACCCACACGACACCACACATGCTGTCTGCCATCTGCCCGGTAGAGTTTAAACAAGGATTCATCTATGAAGAGCACATTTCTCCAGCAGGTCAGTGGCCATCAAAGGTGAGTATTTGCCCACTGAAGTCGGTTACGAAGCCAAACTGCAATCAGATCAAGACCCTGGTGAGGGCTAAAAGCATGCAGATGAGCTTCCTCAGACAGTTGAAAAGTTTGTGCAGAAATTCTTTGTTGTGGAAGTTGTGGAACCCCACAGTTAGTTGTGGAAACCCACAGTTTCATCAGCTTTCTAGATAACTGGTCTTAGACGATCCTGCGGGTGAAGAAGCTGAAAGTCCTGGGCTGGCGTGGTTACATGTAGTCTGTGGTTGTGATGCCGGTTGGACGTACTGCCAAATTCTCTAAAAACGATGTTGGAGTTGGCTAAACATTCAATTCTCTGGCAACAGCTCTGGTGGACATTCCTACAGTCAGCATGCCAATTACATGCTCCCTCAAAACTTGAGAAATCTGTGGCATTGTGTGCCAAAACTACACATTTTAGAGGGGTGTTCCACTGTGCTGTTTTCTTCTCTGCGGTTCCGTTGCCCTTCAGTGATGTGAGTGAGTGAGTGAGTGAGTGAGTGAGTGAGTGAGTGAGTGAGTGAGTGAGTGAGTGCGATGGCAGTGTTGGGTTTCTGCTGACCTGCGCTATGTGCCTGTGCTTCTTAGGCAGCGCTGACCATCCCAACTCCTCTCTCAAGTCAATGGTGTTCAGCAGGATCTGCTGAATCAGCAGCATTGTTTCCTGCCAGCCCCAGCCTCTCTGCTGCTCTCCCCTGGCAGGTTGGCCACAGACACGCTCACAACAGCTTCAGGGCTCAGGTCCAAACTGTCAATGACATTCCCTTACCTGGGCACTTGTGGACTGAACTATAACTACATCGGAAAGAACTGGATAGGTGCAAGGAAAATGGTGGACACTTTCCATCTAGTCCTCTCAAATCTCTTGACTAGAGGTGATATAATTTGACCGACATCAGTTCAATTGAATTCCATTCCGTACGTTTTTTTATGAGCTCAATGCGCACATTGTACCATTTCTCTAGGGATAAATTAGATCACGGCTGAACTGTGCGATGTAGTAGGGAGTTGTAGTTCATAGTTGAGCGCAGAAAACGACTATAATCCGTTGTACGCCTGCTACATACAGAGCCTTCGGAAAGTATTCAGACCCCTTGACTTTTTCCACATTTTGTTACATCACAGCCTTATTCTAAAATGTATACAATTATTTTTGCACCTCAATCTACACACAATACCCAATAATGACAAAGCAAAAACAGGTTTTTAGAAATGTTTGCAAATATGTTTTAAAAAAATTATATAAATGTATTTACATAAGGATTCTATGAGAGTTGAAATTGAGCTCAGGTGCATCCTGTTTCCATTGATCATCCTTGAGATGCTTCTACAACTTGATTGGAGTCCACCTGTGGTAAATTCAATTGATTGGACATGATTTGGAAAGGCGCACAACCTGTCTACAGAAGATCCCACAGTTGACAGTGCATGTCAGATCAAAAGCCAAGTCATGACCAAGAACCCAATGGTCAATCTGACAGCACTCTAGAGTTCCTCTGTGGAGATGGGAGAAACTTCCAGAAGGACAACCAACTCTGCAGCACTCCACCAATCAGGCCTTTTATGGTAGTGTCCAGACAGAAGCCACTCCTAACAGCCCGCTTGGAGTTTGCCAAAAGGCACCTAAAAACTCTCAGACCATGAGAAACAAGATTATCTGGTCTGATGAAACCAAGATTGAACTCTTTGGCCTGAATGCCAAGCGTCACGTCTGGAGGAAACCTGGCACCATCCCTACGGTGAAGCATGGTGGTGGCAGCATCATGCTGTGGGGATGTTTTTCAGCGGCAGGGACTGGGAGACTAGTCAGGATCAGGGGAAAGATGAACGAAGCAAAGTAGAGAGAACCTTGATGAAAACCTGCTCCAGAGCCCTCAGGACCTCAGACTGGGGTGAAGGTTCACCTTCCAACAGGACAATGACCCTAAGCACACAGCCAAGACAATGCACGAGTGGCTTCGGGACAAGTCTCTGAATTTCCTTGAGGGGATCAACCAGAGCCCGGACTTGAACCCAATCGAACATCCCTGGAGAGACCTGAAAATAGCTGTGCAGCAACGCTCCCCATCCAACCTGACAGAGCTTGAGAGGATCTGTAAAGAATGGGAGAAACTCCCCAAATACAGGTGTGCCAAGCTTGTCGCGTCATACCCAAGAAGACTTATTTACTTTGAAGAACTAGTAAAATAGTGATTGTCAGACAGCATAAGCTGCAGCTCTATAGAGATAAGATGTCTTGGAATTAAATAATGAAGTCATCAAAACAAATTAAGTAATATACCCAACTGAAATATTTTATTAAAGTAATGTGAATAATTGATGGACTTTTATTAATTGTTTTATTCTGTGTTGTTACATCATTCAACCCACATAATGCATAGAGCATTGAATGTAAAAAAAATAATCAACATTTTGCAGTAATCTAAACCAAACCGGCCTCAAAAAGCACTAATCGCTCAGTACTACCATATTGCTTGTACCTGTACTGTCCTTTCAGAATCCCCAAGGTGGAAGCCAAAGGCACAAAAGAGAGGGTGAGTTTTCAGATTGGATTCCTGTACTGAAAGTAGCTAGCTACCTAACGGAAATACACTCTCTATAGAGAGGTGTTCAGTGCTCAAGTAAAAGCATGGCTGATGGACAGAAAATGAGTGAGTGAAACACTAATTCTGAGCACTAAGTTAATAGCTTCCTTAATGACCTGGCTGGTGGATCTGAATGGAGGTCACAGTAGTGCGGACTGAGGAGAGCAGAGTATGACAGTTAATGGGCCGGGAGGCAGTCAGAGGAACAACTGCCCTCTGAGATGACCTGGACTGAAGCAGGTTAAAGAATAGCCTAAGGATTTAGGCCTCTAGCCATGGTACCATGACTCCTGACTGGTTAAAAAAATAAGTTCTGGCTAACTCATTAATCCAGACTTGTGAGACTCCCCTACGAGAGTCTGCACTAACTAACTTTGAAACGTTGATGAAAACCAGAATACTCTGGATGACTGCCGTTATTCAACCAAAGGCTATGGCTAGGCTATATAAGCTAGCTAGGCTATCAGTAAATTATGTATGATAGGCCTACAGTGCAAAAAGTAAGAGGGCACATATTGCACAAGCTGCATGCAATGTCCTTAGCGGGGGTCACTTTGTAGAAGCATGACCGCTTTGAAATTTGCAACAATGCAAAAAGGTAAACTCAAGGAAAGTCGCTAAAAGCAAGCCCTGTAGGATTCTGTTTAGCAGAAAAACAGGCCCAATCACGAAATCAGCCTTTTGCGAGTGAAATTATATATACAGGTACCACGATAATATCACGGTGCCAGAACATCATGCCAATTATGATACCAACATTTTAGAATACTGTAGTATCGTTTCATATGATACTATTTACTTTTTTTGCCCTATAGATCTAAAGAACCTGCTGGCGCCTGTTTATAAAGTCAGTTCTGTTTATAAATTTAAGCAACAGCCACTAGTCTCTTGTATGCGCAGGTTCAATAATATCCACTTCACTTCCATGCGCATATCACGTGTGGCAGATGTAATCTGCCAGCCGCATCCCAAATACATTTTATTTATTTTTTTACAGCAATTGGGGCTAAGTGCCTTGCTCAAGGGCACACTGACAGATTTTTCATCTAGTCAGCTCAGGGATTCGAACCAGCGACCTTTCGGTTACTGGCCCAATGCTCTTAACCACTAAGCTACCTGCCCTCAATCAACTGCTTCTCTCTGTCCGCTCTTCACGTCTATTCCTTCATCAGTTTTCTTAATAAATCGTTTAGCTGTGATGGCGAGCGGGATGCAGAACCTCATGAGTCTACTGTTGTTAGATTTGTACATTTGTTACATTGGAGCAGCTCACAAAGCAAGCAATGTTGATACATTGTATAATTTCATCAAGCACAGACCAGTCTGAGTAGAATTTGCAAGTTCACTGTCATGTAGCCTAAGAACGTCAGAGGGAGAAAATGGAAAGAAAACATCTTTTCCCTAGCCTAAACGGTTAAAAAATTACCCATATTACTGGAAGTCTTGTCTCTAGCCTAAACGGTTAAAAAAATTACCCATATTACTGGAGGTCTTGTCTCTAGCCTAAACGGTTAAAAAATGACCCATATTACTGGAGGTCTTGTCTCTAGCCTAAACGGTTAAAAAATTACCCATATTACTGGAGGTCTCTAGCCTAAACGGTTAAAAAATGACCCATATTACTGGAGGTCTTGTCTCTAGCCTAAACGGTTAAAAAATGACCCATATTACTGGAGGTCTTGTCTCTAGCCTAAACGGTTAAAAAATGACCCATATTACTGGAGGTCTCTAGCCTAAACGGTTTAAAAAATGACCCATATTACTGGAGGTCTTGTCTCTAGCCTAAACGGTTTAAAAAATGACCCATATTACTGGAGGTCTTGTCTCTAGCCTAAACGGTTTAAAAAATGACCCATATTACCGGAGGTCTTGTCTCTAGCCTAAACAGTTAAAAAAATTACCCATATTACCGGAGGTCTTGTCTCTAGCCTAAACGGTTAAAAAATGACCCATATTACTGGAGGTCTCTAGCCTAAACGGTTAAAAAATGACCCATATTACTGGAGGTCTTGTCTCTAGCCTAAACGGTTAAAAAATGACCCATATTACTGGAGGTCTTGTCTCTAGCCTAAACGGTTAAAAAATGACCCATATTACTGGAGGTCTTGTCTCTAGCCTAAACGGTTAAAAAATGACCCATATTACTGGAGGTCTTGTCTCTAGCCTAAACGGTTAAAAAATGACCCATATTACTGGAGGTCTTGTCTCTAGCCTAAACGGTTAAAAAATGACCCATATTACTGGAGGTCTTGTCTCTAGCCTAAACGGTTAAAAAATGACCCATATTACTGGAGGTCTTGTCTCTAGCCTAAACGGTTAAAAAATGACCCATATTACTGGAGGTCTTGTCTCTAGACTAAATTATTTAAAAAATGACCCATATTACCAGATATGCCTTTTTTTATTTTCTATTTGTGGCATTTTATATCATTTCCCAAACCATGTTACGGGCCGTTTGAAACTGATCCCGGGTCACTACTTACTGGTTTGATAAGACAACGTTGTTCACTCATGTTACCTAATTAGCTAAAGACATGGTAACTTGACCGTTGGTTTAGGCAAATGTTATTGGCACAAGTAGGATTCATATAGACCTAAACTATATCAAATATCTATTTCTTTCTGGTGCTCCTTAAATTCTGTTTGGTGCCTAACGTTTTAAAAGCTGGGAGCAGTGTGTTGTGGGAGAGCGAGAGTGGTGTGTGTGTGTGTGTTTATGAGGGTGAGGGAGACAGAGCGAGTGTGTGAGGAAGGGAGAGTGTGTGTGTTAACTGGAAAGCAAAGAAGGTTCCATGCAGTGTTTTCCTCTTTCTGACAATGACCTGCCGATCATTACGCATGTATATCACAGGAGGTTGGTGGCACCTTAATTTGGGAGGACTGGCTCGTGGTAATGGCTGTTACGGAATGAGTGGAATGGTATCAAACACATGATGCCATTTCATTTGCGCCATTCTTATGAGCCGTCCTCCCTTCAGCAGCCTCCACTGATGTATATTCCTTCCTCCCATTCCTTCAGCCAAATCACAGGTAGGTCTTTGCAAATATGAGCAAATCAGCCATTCTATGCCGTATTCTATTAAACAGTGAACAGTGTGACGTTAAATTCAATGTGTTTTATTGAGTAGAAGTGTGAATTGCAGTGACAGATTTTTGGAGAACGGGTCAAACAGGACGCTAGGTCACCTTTTTTTCCCCCCCCACCGTGATATCGCGATACAACTCGGTATCGTGATACTTGGCCTGGTATCGTTTGTAAAATGGTGGTATCTTGACATGCCTAAGTGAAATTCTGTGTTTTTTAGGGCGTAATTGATCCAAAACAGGTACTTTGTCAGAATTTAAATCCTGAAAAAACACAAATGTCATGCTTTTTTTCTTTTCCCGTTATGAATTGACATTGGAAGCTCAGTATAGCTGCTCTATCCAGTTCTACTCAAATTAAATCAGTATGGGGAGAAAACAGTGTAGGACAAGCGTGAACATGAACATCTCTAAATAAAGCAATGGGGAAAATTGTAACTGAGTGAAGAGAAACTGAAAAGAAAAAATCCACCAGAATAAATCATTGTTGAATCCTAGGGGGCCTATTATAGGCAAAGCGGCAGCGGCATACCAAACTCAAAACAACTAGATATATTCATTCAGGGCAGAAGTAAAAACCCAATAGGCTGGGGTGATATACCGTTTATACCATATAACGACGAAATGTCACCTCCCAGGGGCTTGCAGGGTTGTGTGCTATGCCACTGCGTAGAACTAGAAGTTAAGCAGAACTATAAGAAATCTAACATGTGTCAAATAAATGATATCCAGCTCAGGACTCCAGCTATGCGTTTGGTTTGCTAACTTGTTATCTAAGTGGCTAGATATCAAGACCAAGCTTCTTGGTCACAGCAGAGACATTCAATCCCCTCCGGATCAATATCCCTGGTGTCTAAATTGTTTTGTGCGTCAACATTTTTATAAAAAATAAGAATAAAAGGGTTTTATTTTTGTTTTTAGAAATAGCGCTCCATGTATGCACATTCGGTAATACCGTATACCCGGGATGGTACAGAAACAGTATGAAAATCTGTATACAGCCCAACCTTAAAATCCCCCCCCAAAAAAGAGGGAACAGAAATTGGCAGTGTTGCAATTTGCCGGGTAAATGATCTACTCAAGCACAACAAAAACAAGGAGATGGTTCTCGTTCTCAGCCAGTCAGTGAATTACAGATTAACCCAGAACACGCAGCTAGAATTGCATGCATATGTTGTGATCCATCCATGGTCGATTTTGTACTTGAAATTTGTGCTTGCCCTGACCCGTGTCAAAGCAGTCTGTCCACCTGGCCCTGTTAACTTTGCCCTTGGTTCTGCTTCAAACCAGCTATAGGAAGCACTCGCTCAGCTCTGATCTCCCAAGGTCATTCAACAGAGGAGAGAGAAACCAGAGAGAGAGGAGAGAAACCAGAGAGAGAGGAGAGAAGAAAGAGAGCGGGAGGGAGGGAGGGAAGAGAGAGAGCGGGAGGGAGGGAAGAGAGAGAGCGGGAGGGAGGGAAGAGAGAGAGCGGGAGGGAGGGAAGAGAGAGAGAGGGAGGGAAGAGAGAGAGAGAGCGAGAGGGAGGGGAGAGAGCGGGAGGGAGGGTAGAGAGAGCGGGAGGGAGGGTAGAGAGAGAGCGGGAGGGAGGGAGGGAAGAGAGAGAGCGGGAGGGAGGGAAGAGAGAGAGCGGGAGGGAGGGAAGAGAGAGAGCGGGAGGGAGGGAGGGAGGGAGAGAGTGGGAGGGAGGGAAGAGAGAGAGAGAGCGGGAGGGAAGAGAGAGAGAGTGAGAGGGGAAAGAGAGGACAGGTTTTTCAACTTTCACTGCAGCACTTGCATGCTCCGACACAATGGTTTCTATTTTCTTCACCTCTTTCCGAGGGGGGTCTTCCTTTGAGCACAAAGACATCTCTGTTAGCAAAGTCCCTTATTCCTCTGTCCCTCATCCCTCACTGTCCTTTCATCCTCTCCCTCTCTATGCTGACAAAAAGACTGCAGGAGCCAGTCTCACATTCCTGTGACAGCTTCATCCAACACTAGGCCCAGTCGCTAGCTGCATATCAGCCTCAATAACAGAACACCACCAACAAACTTTATCTGGTAGTTTGGCTCATGTGTTGACAACACACACCGTGACTTACACACTCAAAACAAGGCTGCCTGCAAGGGCAAAGGAATAAGGCACACAATAGCTGTGTGGTCACTGGAGTTATTTTTAGTCATCCCTCTCCCCAATGGGACTTTCAGTCAGAGAGAGAGAGAGAGGAGGCACCGATGGAAACTTTCAATTAGGGAGAAGGGGAGGCAGAACAGAGCTAGAGATGATAAATAGATTGCATCTAAAGAGATCACACATCAAAAACCTGTGGTCTGTCCCTGAAGCTGTCAATTGCCATTCGTCATTGCAGCGGCCCCGACACAACCCAACTACAAGGTCTCAAATTCGTCCCCTAAACATCCAGCGGCCAGCTCAGCGCCATCTTGCCCTCTGCATCACTGTCAGGCGAGTGTAAACAACGCTCCAAGGACCAGGCTTTGGGACAGGCCATGGACCGCAGTCACAGCAGTACGATCGTGACCATCCTGAATGACTTTGAAGTCTGTCTGTCTGTCTGTGAGCACAGCGCTGGGCCATCCAACCACAGCGCTACAGAGAGTCAATAACCAACACAGCCCAGAGAGACAGACTAACAGCTGCTAACGTCCTGCTTAAAAGTCCAAAGTCAAAACACAGCAGAAGCACGGTCGCAAATAAACACCAGCCAGGGCTGGTCAACAGAACAACCAGTCTAATTCAATAGAACTTGTCATCAATATTAACAGCTTACAATGTAGTTTTCATAGGAAAACATTAACATGACTCAAGGAGAGACATTGTGCAAAATGCAAACTAAAGATGCCAACAACACCGATCCTGTCCTGGAGTGACAATTGAAGGACATGAGGGTGACTGCTGTTAGTTGCAAAACCATTTTTTTTAAATGATACACACACAACCAAAACATATACTCAGATTTCTCCCAAGGAGAAAAGTAGAGGACGACAGAGAAGAGGAGGAGTGAGGGCAGAGAGCGCATCCCATCTCTGCAGAGAGAGAGAAGAAACTGAGTGAGAGCGAAAGAGAAAGAGCGAGAGAAAGAGAAAGAGGAGAAGAGAAAGCACACATGGGTAGAGGAGTCCAGCAGCGATCTAAAACACAGACAGGTCTAGTGTGTGTGTGGTTGGTCACACTTACCCTGTGCCCATCATTCTGTGTAGTTGGCTGAAGGAGCGCAGGAAAGGGAGAGAGGCTGTACTCTTTTACTCTGTACTGTCGAAGTCTCGTTGAGAGGCAAGAGGGGGGCTGGCTGACAGAAAATCTCTGTAGCCCTTCACTTCCTCAGGCGCCGGTCCCAGGAACAGACAAAACACAGTCCGCCCATCCTCCGCCTTTAAAAACCTTACAGCCTGCCCGACAGACAGAGAAGAGCGTTCACCACCCCCACTTTCTTCTACCCCTCCCCCCTCAACTCATTCTCCTCCAGCCCCCCTCCCGCCCCCCTTTCCTAAACACACACCCCTCTCTCCTGTTTCTCCTCTAACCAAATCCCCCCCCCGAGCATCTCCCTCCCGCGCGCGCGCTCTCTCTCTCTCTCTCTCTCTCTCTCTCTCTCTAAAACCCTCTCCTTATCACTTGTTCCGTCTCTTTCTCCAGCCAGCGACCCACACGTTTGTCTTTCAGTTGACCCCTGCCTCAGCACAGTGAAGGACAAAAATTTTAAAAAAGATAGCGGAAAGAGATCAAAGTGGCGGCGGTACAGCAGCACTCCCGACTCCCAGACAAATCTCCTCCTTGCCTCCTTTCCTTTTAACATTCAAAAGTAATCAATCTAGCCTGCTACATGATACTCAGACCCTGGCCAGGCTTCTGCCCCGCTCTCAGCCTTTCCCCGAATGAGAGTAGAGAGCCCTCCTGCACTATTGGCCGAGCCATCCGCTCGTCGGCTCTGACACTTCTCCCGCCCTACCCCCTCCTTCCTACACCCAACCCCCTTTCACCGACAGCCAACTTCCTGTTTTAAGTTACCTTGAGCTGCAGGATAGGGGTCAGGAAAAGAAAAGAGGAAGAGAGAGAAAGAAAGAAGAACCAGACAAAAATACAAAGAAAGTTGTAACAAAGCGAGTCAGGGACTGATTGAGGAAGTGGTGGCGGTAGCTTGCCTCTGCATTCCGTGTCCTCCGGTTGATCTTGCGTTTCTCATGGCTGTACGGAGAAGAAAGGAACCACTGGCTGCTCTCTGACAACTGTTCCCTGCTTATTTACAATGTCAAACTAAATGTCTCCCCGAGTTCCGCCTCCCTGCGGCCATGACTGGTTGAATGGCCAGTGATGCAAGCAACCCTGATGCCCCTGATTGGCCGAGGAGAGTGTCAGAATGGATGCCGCATGTTGCAGCCACATGATTTAAAGAGCAAAGGCATATTGAGCAGACGCGCTGTGATCTACGTGTTCACAGGCATGCGTGCAAGTCCACAAGCACACGTTTGTCCTTCCTCTGTCACACATCCTTCCTCTGTCACACATCCTTTGTCATAGTAGGTAGAAAGATAATATCCAGACAATCTACTAAATATTGTAGTCTGTGTTAGTGCTAATAAAACACCTTCATTGAAGTGCATACTTCATTCACTAAAAATGTACTAGAATAATAACAACTAACTACATGAGAATGAATTAGTCTATCTGATAGTAAGATCCAGATTTAGAAATAGATCAATGAAATACCTGGCCTACTAATGAACAAAAAGGTATTTAGTAAAACATATATTTTTTTTAAAGACCAAAAACAACAAAAAAAGAGGCCTTCAAAAATAATTTCAAGTGCATTTCCAATTCCACAAAGGTAGCTGATCAAATCAGGCCAAAAAGGCACCTCAACAAATTGTGTTCATGTTTGTGGGTGGACAAGACATAGGACAATGTCAATAAACAACTATTGTTGTCTTGGCCCTAAAACTATGCTCCCAGACAGTTCTCGTTCTACAATTAAAATGTCATCATAAAACCATTTCAGCAATGTCGTATAAATGCCCTGCTGTTATCTCGCCAAGGGTTAAACAGACATTCAGCCATGCTGTTCTACACACTAACGTTTACATTAGGATGAGCACACGCATGCATGGGTTGCTCTTGTCAAAAGTAAGGCACTACAGGAATAGGGTGCCATTTGGGATCATAACGGTGTTTGGAGAACTGCATGTCTAAAGATCTGTCTAGCAACAGATTAAGGAAACGTAATGTCCTGGCAATGAAGTGTACTGAAGTGAGAGATTTAGGTGAGAGGAGGGGACAAAGCAATTTACTGAGAGTTGCTCTTAGCTGGCAGTCTGCATAGATGATGGTGGAATGACCTGAGGCTTATCCTGCATATTACTGCTGCAAATCCCCCACTGTACCGAGAAACAACAAGCCAGAGAGAGAGAACACAAACCTGCTCCGTCATTGAACAAACCGGGGGGAGGGAGAGCCAAAAGGATGGAGAAGGACAGAAAGGAGAGAGCTGTTACAGGATATGAGAGAGAGGAGGGACAGAGAGCGAGGAGGAACAGAGAGGATGGACAGAGAGCGAGAGAGAGGAGGGACAGGCACTATAAAACAACACTAGACACTACGGAAAACTAATCCTGGAATATACAAGGTCTGAGGTGATCTGTCTTTGGCCTAAAGAGCAGGAACCCAGACTTCATCAAAGCAATTGGAAATACAGACATTGTCATCCTACAAGAAACATGGTATAAAGGAGATAGACCCACTGGTTGCCCTCTAGGTTACAGAGAGCTGTTAGTCCCATCCATCAAACTACCAGGTGTGAAACAGGGAAGGGACTCAGGGGGTATGCTAATTTGGTATAGAACACACCTAACCCACTCTATTAAAATTAGTCAAAACAGGAACATTTTACATCTGGCTAGAAATAAATAAGGAAATTATTTCAACAGAGAAAAATGTATGTGTGCTACCTATATACCACCAGTAGAATCCCCATAGGGGGAGATCAACAATTTCCAGGCCCAGAGACATGTACTAGTCTGTGGCGACCTTCATGCCAGAACTGGACAAGAACCCGACACCCTCAGCACACAGGGGGACAAATACCTACCTGGAAGTAACAGCATTCCTTCCCCCATATGCCCCCCTATACAAAACTACGACAACATAACCAACATAAACAGGTCACAACTCCTGCAGCTCTGTTGGAATCTGGGTATGTACATTGTCAATGGTAGGCTTCGAGGGGACTCCTATGGTAGGTACACCTATAGCTCATCTCTTGGCAGTAGTACTGTAGACTACTTTATCACTGACCTCAACCCAGTCTCTTAGAGCATTCAGTCAGTCCACTGACAACCCTATCTGATTACTGCAAAATCACACTCTACTATGCTCAATCACGAGGCATCAAAGCCAAAGGAACTGAATAATATTAAGAAATGCTATAGATCAAATAACATTTTATTGGTCCCATACACATGGTTAGCAGATGTTAATGCGAGTGTAGCAAAATGTTTGTGCTTCTAGTTCCAACAGTGCAGTAATATCAAACAAGTAATCTAACAGTTCCACAACAACTATCTTATACACACAAATGTAAAGGGATGGAATAGGAATATGTACATATAAATATATGGATGAGCAGCATAGTCAAGATGCAATAGATGGTATAAAACACAGTATATACACATATGAGATGAATAATGTAAGATATGTAAACATTATTAAAGTGGCAATATTTAAAGTGACTAGTAATCCATTTATTAAAGTGGCCAATGATTTTGGTCTGTATGAAGGCAGTAGTCTCTCTGTGTTAGTGATGGCTGTTTAACAGTCTGATGGCCTTGAGATAGAAGCTGTTTTTCAGTCTCTCGGTCCCAGCTTTAATGCACCTGTACTGACCTCGCCTTCTGAATGGTAGCAGGGTTTACAGGCAGTGGCTCGGGTGGTTGTTGTCCTTGATGATCTTTTTGGCCTTCCTGTGACATTGGGTGTTGTAGGTGTCCTGGAGGGCAGGTAGTTTGCCCCCGGTGATGCGTTGTGCAGACCGCACCACCCTCTGGGGAGCCTTGCGGTTGAGAGCGGTGCAGTTGCCATACCAGGCGGTGATACAGCCCGACAGGATGCTCTCAATTGCGCATCTGTAAAAGTTTGTGAGGGTTTTAGGTGACAAGACAAATTTCTTCAGTCTCCTGATATTGAAGAGGCGCTGTCACGCCTTCTTCATCACACTGTCTGTGTGGGTGGAACATTTCAGTTTGTCAGTGATGTGTACACCGAGGAACTTTAATCTTTCCACCTTCTCCACTACTGTCCCGTCGATGTGGATAGGGGGGTGCTCCCTCTGTTTCCTGAAGTTCACGATCATCTCCTCCGTTTTTTTTTGTTGACGTTGAGTGAGAGGTTGTTTTCCTGTCACCACACTCCCAGGGCCCTCACTTCCTCCCTGTAGGCTGTCTCGTCGTTGTTGGTAATCACGCCCACTACTGTTGTGTCGTCTGCAAACTTGACTGAGTTGGAGGCGTGCATGGCCACGCAGTTATGGGTGAACAGGAAGTACAGGAGGGGGCTGAGCACGCACCTTTGTGGGGCCCCAGTATTGAGGATCAGCAACGTGGAGGCATTGTTTCCTACCTTCACCACCTGAGGGCGGCCCATCTGAAAGTCCAGGACCCAATTGCAAAGGGTGGGGTTGAGACCCAGGGCCTCAAGCTTAATGATGAGCTTGGAGGGTAATATGGTGTTGAATGCTGAGCTGTAGTCAATGAACAGCATTCTTACATAGGTATTCCTCTTGTCCACATGGGATAGGGCAGTCTGATGGCGATTGCATCGTCTGTGGACCTGTTGGGGCGGTATGCAAACTTAAGTGGGTACAGGGTGGCAAGTAAGGTGGAGGTGATATGATCCTTGACTAGCCTCTCAAAGCTCTTCATGATAACAGAAGTGAGTGCTACGGGGCGATAGTAATTTAGTTCAGTTTGCTTTGCCTTCTTTGGTACAGGAATAATGGTGGCCATCTTGAAGCATGTGGGGACAGGAGAATGGGATAGGGAGCGATTGAATATGTCCATAAACACACCAGCCAGCTGGTATGCGCATGCTCTGAGGATGCGGCTAGGGATGCCATGGGTTAACACGTTTAAATGTCTTACTCACGTCGGCCACGGACGAGGGGGGGGGCCGCAGTCCTTGGTAGCGGGCCTTGTCGGTGGCACTGTATTATCCTCAAAGCAGGTGAAGGTGTTTAGCTTGTCTGGAAGCAAGACGTTGGTGTCCATGACGTGGCTGGTGTTCTTTTAATAGTCCATAATTGCCTGTAGAACCTGCCACATTCATCTCGTGTCTGAGCCGTTGAATAGCAACTCCACTCTGTCCCTATACCGACATTTCGCTTATTTGATTGCCTTGCGGAGAGAATAACTACACTTTACTTTCGCCATATTCCCAGACATCTTTCCATGGTTGAATGCGGTGGTTCGCGCTTTCAGTTTTGCGCGAATGCCGCCATCTATCCACGGTTTCTGGTTAGGGTAGGTTTTAATAGTCACAGTGGGTAAAACATCTCCAACACACTTCCTTATAAACTCACTCATCGAGTCAGCGTATAAATCAATGTTATTCTCTGTGGCTTCCTAGAACATTTCTCAGTCCACGTGATCAAAACAACCTTGAAGCGTGGATTCCTATTGGTCAGACCAGCGTTGAATGGATCTAGTCACGGGTACATGTTATTTCAGTTTCTGCTTGTAGGACGGTAGGTGCAAGATGGAGTAGGTCTGATTTGCCAAGGGGGGGGGGGGGATATACATGGCTGTGACTATAATCGAAGAGAATTGTGGTCGGCATTGGATTGTAAGGAATTCTAGGTCAGGTGAACAGAAGGACTTCGAGTTCCTGTATGTTGTTATGATTACACCATGAGTCATTAATCATGTAGCATACATCCCCGCCCTTCTTCTTACCAGAGAAATGTTTGTTTCTGTCGGCGCGATGCATGAAGAAACCCGGTGGTTGTACCGACTCAGACAACATATCCCGAGAGAGCCATGTTTACGTGAAACAGAGAATGTTACAATCTCTGATGTCTTTCTGGAAGGCAACCCTTGCCCTAATTTCATCCACCTTGTTGTCTAGAGACTGGACATCGGCGAGTAATATACTCTGAAGCAGTGAGTGGTGTGCACGGCCGCTGCGTTTACCTCTCCTGCGGCGAGGTTGTTTTGGGTCGGCCTCTGGGATTAGATCCAATGTCCTGGATGGTGGTCCGAACAATGGATCCGGTTCAGTAAAGTTGTATTCCTGGTCGTAATGTTGGTAAGTTGACGTTGCTCTTATATCCAATAGTTCTTCCCGGCTGTATGTAATAACACTTAAGATTTTCTGAGCTAACAGTGTAAGAAATAATACTGAAAATAAATAAAAGTACTGCATAGTTTCCTAAGGAGTCGAAGCGAGGCGACCATCTCTGTTGGCGCCATCTTGCGAAAGGATGGAAGGAAAGTAGTGTGGAAATCTACCAAAAAACAATTAGGCAACAAATTCAAACCCTTCAAGACAATTTCCTGGACAAAACGTTTCACTGTAATAGTGATGGTGTAAACTTCACAGTAGAAAACCTAAACAGTATATTTGACCTCTCCGCTTCCTTATCAAACCTAAAAATGTAAAGCAGACAACACAGTTGTGGCTGCTTTGTGTGATGTATTGTTGTCTCTACCTTCTTGACCTTTGTGCTGTTGACTTTGCCCAATAACGTTGGTACCATGTTTTTGTGCTGCTACCATGTTGTTGTCATGTTGTGTTGCTACCATGCTGTGTTGTCATGTGTTGCTGCCTTGTTATGTTGTTGTCTTAGGTCTCTCTTTATGTAGTGTTGTGTCTCTTGTTGTGATGTGTGTTTTGTCCTATATTTATATTGTATTTATTTTTTTAATCCCAGACCCCCGTCCCCCGCAGGAGGCCTTTTGCCTTTTGGTAGGCCGTCATTGTAAATAAGACTTTGTTTTTAACTGACTTGCCTAGTTAAATAAAGGTTAAATAAAGAAAAAAGAAAAAAAGAAAAATTAACAACAATGACAAATAGTTTGATGAAAAATGCAAAAACCTAAGAAAGAAATTGAAAAACCTATTGGCCGATATTAGCTAAAAATGCCAACATCGGCACCGGCCCGATGTCTAGTTTAACGCCAATGTGCAAAACCGATGTCAAAGCTGACATGCCTACCCAAAGTAGGTAGATGACGTAATGACGCCACGAAAAATACAGCAATGCACAGTACAAAAGCCGAAAAATACAAAGTGCACACTTCCAACATCTAAACAAGTTCAAGACGAGCAGTGATTTGAAAGAGTAAGAATTTCAGCGAGGCAACTCAAAGGCTAATTCCATTAACGCCAAGATAATGGAATTCATTGCTCTTGACAATCAACTGTTCTCTGTCGTGGATGATGTTGGCTTTCGCCGACTGGTCGAGCACCGGTACACACTACCAAGTAGGCGCTATTTTTCAGATGTTGCCCTACCGGAGTTGCACAGTATTGTTGAAACACGTCTATGAGCTAATTGCTATGGGCGTCACTGCTATTAGCTTCACGACTGACATTTGGACCAGCGATGTCAGCCCCATGAGCATGCTGAGTCTGACAGCACAGTGGGTTGACGAGGATTTTGTACTGAGGAAAGCCGTATTGCATGCCCAAGAATGTGGCATTCTCTCTGAGCCTCTTTACTGTGTCGCCACCACGCTCGATGCTAGGTACAAGGACCACTACTTCAATGCAGACAAGAAACAGGGTTTACGTGAAATGTTACATACACAGCTGGACAAGATGGAAACTCAGTTGTGCACCGGGGCCTTCCACTCCTCTTTCTATTCTGATTTCTGGCCATTTTGAGCCTGTAATCGAACCCACAAATGCTGATGGCTCCAGATACTCAAATTGTTTTATTGCTTCTTGAATTAGCACGACAGTTTTCAGCTGTGCTAACATAATTACAAAAGGGTTTTCTAATGATCAATTAGCCTTTGAAAATGATAAACTTGGATTAGCTAACACAACGTGCCATTGGAACACAGGAGTGATGGTTGCTGATAATGGGCCAACGTATGCCTATGTAGATATTCCATTAAAAATCAGCCGTTTCCAGCTAGAATAGTCATTTACAACATTAACTATGTCTACACTGTATTTCTGATCAATTTGATGTTATTTTAATGGACACATTTTTTGGTGGGCTTTTCTTTGAAAAACCAGGACATTTCTAAGTGACCCCATACTTTTCCACGGTAGTGTACATCAACAAATTGGTGAGGGCAATAGAACAGTCTGCAGAATCCGGCCTCACCCTGCTAGAATCTGAAGTCAAATGTCTACTATTTGCTGATGATCTGGTGCTGCTGTTCCCAACCAAGGAGGGCCTACAGCAGCACCTAGATCTTCTGCATAGATTCTCTCAGACCTGGGCCCTGACAGTAAATCTCAGTAAGACAAAAATAATGGTGTTCCAAAAAAGGTCCAGTTGCCAGGACCACGAATACAAATTTCATCTAGACACCGTTGCCCTAGAGCACACAAAAAACGATACATACCTCGGCCTAAACATCAGCGCTACAGCTAACTTCCACAAAGCTGTGAACGATCTGAGAGACAAGGCAAGAAGTGCCTTCTATGCCATCAAAGGGAACATAAAATTCAACATACCAATTAGGCTCTGTCTAAAAAAAAAAGACTTGAAATAGTTATAGAACCCATTGCCCATTATGGTTGTGAGGTCTGGGGTCCGTCCACCAACCAAGAGTTCACAAAATGGGACAAACACCAAATTAAGACTCTGCATGCAGAATTCTGCAAAAATATCCTATGTACAACGTAAAACACCGAAAAACGCATACAGAGCAGAATTAGGCCGATACCCGCTAATGATCAAAATCCAGAAAAGAGCCGTTAAATTCTACAACCACCTAAAAGGAAGTGATTCCCAAACCTCCCATAACAAAGCCAGTACCTAAAGAGAAATTAACCTGGAGAAGAGGTCCCTAAGCAAGCTGGTCCTGGGGCTCTGTTCACAAACACAAACAGACCCACAGAGCCCCAGGACAGCAACACAATTAGACCCAACCAAACCACGAGAAAACTAAAAGATAATGCTTCCCAATGTGTCAAGTAATTAACAAAAAACAGAGCAAATTAGAATGCAATTTGGCCCTAAACAGAGTACAGTGGCAGAATACCTGACCACTGTGACTGACCCAAAATTAAGGAAAGCTTTGACTATGTACAGACTCAGTGAGCATAGCCTTGCTATTGAGAAATGCCGCCGAAGGCAGACCTGGCCCTCAAGAGAAGACAGACTATGAGCAAACTGCCCACAAAATGAGGAAGAAACTGAGCTGCACTTCCTAACCTCCTGCCAAATGTATGACCATCGAGACACATATTTTCCTCAGATTACATACAGACCCACATTTTTTTTTAAACAGATCCAATTTTGATAAACTTCCATACCACAGTGTGCCAAGACGTGACAAACACCATTGTAAATACAACCTATATCTATTTTCCCTTTCGTAACTATTTGCACATCATTACAACACTGTATATAGACATACTATGACATTTTAAATGTCTTTATTCTTTTGGAACTTTTGTGAGTGTAATGTTAATTTTATTTCACTTTTTTATTATCTATTTCACTTGCTTTGGCAATGTAAACATATGTTTCCCATGCCTATAAAGCCCCTTAAATTGAAATTGAAATGGAATTGAGAGAGAGACTCAAGAGGGAAACAAAGCAAATTGTTCCCTGTTCTATTTTGGTACAGAGAGAGCAGGGGAACAGAGTAGAGCTGGTAGCAGGCTGGTTAATGATTATAGAGCAGCTAGACTGCACATAGATTATTCCATTCCAGCGATAGCCATCTATGGCAGTGCAGGCAGGCTCTTCTAAACCCAAACCTCCTCCATGAGGACACCTGACAAGGTCACTCTGCAGCAGAGACCTTGCCATGACTTGTGCTGCTGGTGCCTGGGACATGTTTGCTTACGGACGCTGTTTAGAGCCAAACACGCACAAGCCAGGGTGTCACTTTCACAAACAAACAGCAGAAAAGAGCCCTCAGGGCTGCTGGGCTAAGTCATGCACACACACACCTGCATAAACTAGGCTTACCTACACAAAAACATGCACACACACACACCTGCATAAACTAGGCTTACCTACACAAAAACATGCACACACACACCTGCATAAACTAGGCTTACCTACACAAAAACATGCACACACACACACCTGCATAAACTAGGCTTACCTACACAAAAACATGCACACACACACCTGCATAAACTAGGCTTACCTACACAAAAACATGCACACACACACCTGCATAAACTAGGCTTACCTACACAAAAACATGCACACACACACCTGCATAAACTAGGCTTACCTACACAAAAACATGCACACACACGAGCTACACACAGCTTGGCCATCCTAAATTTGGATTATAAACAGTCTCACTGGCTTCAATCCTGTCTGCGCTCAAAAGGAAAAACTGATTCTAGATGTTGATAATTTATTAATGGGGCATAAAATAACAATATGCATGTTAATTTTCTGATTTCATTGTAATGGTGCATTTAGACTGGATATCAAGGTCAAGTTGAAAGTTATGAAGCTAACAGCTGCTGTGATACTTGGTGGCCTACCTGCAGCAACGCAGGAAAAAGCAGGGCAGAACTTAGCTCTTGAAAACCCTTCTACTCAGTAGGGTTTTTAGCAGTTAGCTGCATGCGAAGTACAATTGCGACGCTGTGTTTCATTGTTTAGAAATGTCAATAATCCTTGCTTGCAAAACAGTTATCGAAAAACATATGCTGATATCCCCCTTATTGTTCATAACAAAGAGAAAGAATCTTTCAAATGAAAGATACACTTACTCTAGCAGTTTTGAACAGATCCATACTGAGTGTGCCTCCAGTTGAAGAACTACACTTCCTCCCCAGTTAGTTTACACACAGGTGTTCAAAGCACGCTAGACAGCTAATTAGCACAGGTGGCAGCCTGTCTTCCATCTGCCTTCCGTAAACAAGCACCGTAACATGGAGATATGGCCGTGTGCGAACACTAACCCTATAAAAAAGGTGTGTAGTAATTTAAGTTTGATTTTTGATAATTATTTATAGCTGATATGAAAGATATGTCCTTATGTTTCCAAAACCGTACCGCAAGTGATGCATTTTAAAGTTCAGAACGAGCGAACAGGGCCTTAAAACTCCCCGGCTAGAAGCGACTCTCGTCAATAGGCACTAAAGGTAGTTAACATCCATGAATGGGTTAGGCAGAACTGTACCGTCAGTAAAATACTATGCTTTTCTTAGACCCGTTTCAAAGGCACCAGCTCTATACAGGAAGGATCTGTTCTCTAAATGCAAACAAGAGCATACAGATCCTTCCTGTATAGAGCTGTGCTTGGTGTGATAGTCATGAAATTACTTTGACACCCCCTGCTCTAGATTGAGAATTTAGGCTAGTTGATGGATGGTGAGAACATTAACTAATCATGTAAAATAGCCCAACAAATATTGTACCCTTAACAGTCAACCAGGGAACTTCCTTAGATACTGAACAAAAATATAAAAAGCAACATGTAAAGTGTTGGTCCCATGTTTCACAAGCTGAAATAAAAGATAATCCAGCCACCTGACAGGTGTGGCATACAAAGAAGCTGATCATTACACAGGCGCACCTTGTGCTGGGACAATAAAAGGCCACTCTAAAATGTGCAGTTTTTGCACAACACAATGCCACAGATGTCTCAAGTTGAGGGAGTGAGCAATTGGCATGCTGACTACAGGAATGTCCACCAGAGCTGTTGCACAATAATTTAATGTTTATTTCTCTACCATAAGCCATGTCCAACCTCGTTTTAGAGATTTTGGCAGTACGTCCAACCGACCTCATAACCGCAAACCACATGTAACCACGCCAACCCAGGACCTCCACATCTGGCTTCTTCACCTGTGGGATTGTCTGAGACCAGCCACCCGGACAGCTGATGAAACTGAGTAGCTATCTGTTTGTGGAGAAAAAAATCATTCTGACTGGCTGGGCCTGGCTCACCCATGGCTGCGCCCCTGCCAACTTATGTGAAATCTGTAGATTAGGGCCTAATGAATTTATTTCAATTTACTGATTTCATTATATGAACTGTAACTCAATAAAATCGTTTTAAAAGTTGCATGTTGCATTTATATTTGTGCTCAGTATAGTTAGTTTTGAATAGTACAATACATAGGCTGCTACAGTACTCTCCAAATTGCATCTTGAAACAGGTATTGCATGGAATGATTTTCTTTCCATCACATAGTTTGAAGCAATTATACATTGGCAAGAAAGCAGAGCATGCTGTTTATCATGCTGCTCAAGGGACAAGGCACAGACTTCAAGTCCTCAAGTCTTTGAAAAGAGTCCGTGCACACATAATGTGATTCACAACAACTGGCAGTCAACACACTGGAATGTAAACAATGAACATGATACATATCTCGGTTTAATGGGCATTGGTAAAATGTGAGAAAGATGTCTGTTGTAATTTGAGATTTTAGTGAGTTCTTTATTGATGCCTTCGGCCTCCTGCCTGTATTCAGACAAACTACTAAGTTAGCTAATTAACGGTAGATGGCCCAAATGTGTCTTGTACATAGCTAGCTAATAGTTTGGTTTGTTCAATCCAACAACATGCAACACTGACGATAAACATTTAACGTTAGCTACCTATCATTAACCAACTAAAACATTTTTGGAATGAGCAAAAACTATCCTAACCAGTGATAGACAGCAGATCCGACCGCTTGCTTACAGTTGAAGCAAGCCGGTCGGATCTGCTGGCTAACCCAGCGGCTGTTTAGCTTAGCTAGTTAACTTAGTAACACGGTGTGATCATTTATTGTTAGTCAAACGTAGAGACACCGGTAGCTAACAGTTAGCTAGCATATAACAAGCGCAACCTGGACAAGGGAAGAGAGACATGGAAGACGATGATACGCTCTACAGTGGCCTGTGATACTGTTTATTCGCCACTGAACAAAAGGAAGCGATAAATCAAAGGAAAGTTTACAAAGCTTTGCAAAGTTGGGGAAAGGCTCTCTAACCAATAAAGACTACGTTTGGATCTGTCCTTCAGACCAATCAAACCTCGGACTAGATTCCACCAATCAAGGTTTCTAGGGGTTCAGTTCGTTGTGAAACTGACGCCATTCGGGATCTATCAAAAATCGCCAGTCGTACGAGACAGAGTTTAGACAAGAGCCAAAATGGCGGACCCAGTGCGGTAGTTTCTTAAACGCCTCTGTTACTTTCAGCTGGCCACCAATAAGCTGCTCAGAGAGCGGGGAGGGAAATGGCGCCTATGTTCATCTTCCAAAACAATCGTCTATTGGACAAGACGAGCAACTGGAAATTAGCAAAGTTATAGCCCCAATTCCATAGCGACACCGTATGCTTTCACATATAGACATTAACAATGTATATCAATAGATTTTTACTCACTTTGTTTTACGGGTTCGCAGTGAAGCTCAGCGTATTATTTATTTTATTTCAGTAGCAACGGGAAACAAGATGGCTGCCACGTACTTCTGCTCGAACCGGAAACTGTGCTACGTTGGCAACATTGCGCGATGACGTCAATGAACATCAAATCCTGAGCCTGGGAAGTAAGATGTATGTCAAAGAAAGTTCAAACAAACAAAACAATCACTTAAGTCTCTTACAAACCCAATACCTAAAAAAAAGGGTGTGCAATGGTGTGTGAATAAATTCGGAACCTTCTTGGTGCTGTTCATAAGTCTATGGTATTTGTATTTATTATGAATCCCCATTTGCTGCTGCCAAGACAACAACATTAAGTCAGTTATACAATTTCAAAAATATTACAATACATTCACAACATATTTCACATTAAGTTACATTTTCTTGTGTTACTTTTTTAGTTTTTTCACTTTAGTTTATTTTGTAAATATTTTCTTAAACTCTATTTGTTGAACTGAATTGTTGGTTAAAGGGCTTGTAAGAATTTCACGGTAAGGTCTACACCCGTTGTATTCGGCACATGTGACAAATAAAATTGGATTTGATGTGTGTGCCTTCAGACCCCTACTCTACTACCACATATCTACAACACAAACAACACAACACAAAAAAAATCTATGTGTACATGTGTGTATAGTGCGTATGTTATCTTGTGTTTGTATGCATGCGTCTGTGCTGTTCCATAATGTGTATTTTTATCTGGGGTTTTTTAAATGTAATTTTACTGCTTAAATTAGTTACTTGATGTGGAATAGATTTCCATGTAGTCATGCTCTATGTAGTAGGTTACTAGGGGGTAACTAGCCCCCTGGGGTAACTGCCCCCCCCCGTAATTGACATTAAGACCACAAGATGTCACCAAATTATTTCCCCAACACTTTGTCTGCCACTGCTCTAACTCAACAAAAAATGTCCTCTGTGTCATCACAACTTTTAGTAAGTTGTAAGTTGATCACATTTTTTTTTGGAGCTGCATATTTATTTATTATAGCAATCCTATCTCCCCACAATTTGATGTTTGCGCTGCCCCGATCAACAATCTGTTTGCTAACTCACCCGACCTGTGTTGATTGACAGTTTGCTGGTCCAATCAGAGGGGGATGTTGCGGCTACTGTCTCTGACTGGGTGGAGAATAATTAATGGCCTCTGTGCCACAAAATGAGTTACAAAATGTTACAAAACATGAGCAGATAATTTCAAGTCATCAGTCTCAAGTCAATATCGAGTCCCGAGCCTTGAGGCTCCAAGTCGAAGTCAAGTCTCAAGATATTTTATTTTCTATCAACTTAAGTAAGAAGTCATCAAATTTGTGGCCGTGTTTGAGAGCATCAAAACCGTGATGTATCATGGGTAAATTGTGACTGACTGACGGATAAACAGATAATAGTGAGTCGTTATTTATGATGCAAGGTGATTTGTAGATCAATCAAAATCAAATTTGATTTGATTTGATCAGTCATTTGGCAGTCGCCTGCACTGTCGGCTGCAATGTCGAACATGCCCTGTGACTCGAGTCCATGTCATGTGACTCGAGTCCACACCTCTGCATATCAGTGTTAATTTCGTCAACAAAAATAATGTCTCAAATATTTATCAAACACCTATTTTTCAGTGGCAATTGACAAGACTATAGCTGACTAAATAGACGCAGAAACATCAACTAAGTAAAGGGTCTGAATACTTATGTAAATGTGATATTTAAGTACATATATTTTTTGCTTTGTTATTATGGGATGTTGTGTGGAAAACAATTTAATCCATTTTAGAATAAGGATGTAACTTAACAAAATGTGGAAAAAGTCAAGTGGTCTGAATACTTTCCGAATGCACTGTATGTTTGTCATATTTCTGCTGTTGAGAGGACAATAGGATTTTATGCAGAAAAATATGTTGGTAGGAGCTTGCTCCCTGATAGTCAAAACAAATCAGCAGGGGCACAACTTCGGTTTTAGAAATTGAGGGGGACAGCCTACTCGACTGCTCGGAGGCATCCGAATGGTCCTAAAGCACAGGGGACCAGTACGGGGAAAATAAATAAATAAATACAAAATAAAAAAATGTATGAAATGTATGCATTCACTACTGTAAGTCGCTCTGGATAAGAGCGTCTGCTAAATGACTAAAATGTAAATGTAAATGTAAAGCACACCGTTGCCTCGTTTTGTATCACATTCCAATGATAAAACTGGGGGGGACAAAAATGCAAATTCAGAATGTGGGGTGAATAAGGTACTCAATATCACAATAATAGAAATGACATAGAACATTAACAAACATTAGAAATTGCCAGTTGTATTTAGTTAGCCTATATCTGTCACACCCTGATCTGTTTCACCTGTCTTGTGATTGTCTCCACCCCCCTCCAGGTGTCGCCCATTTTCCCCTGTGCAATTATACCTGTGTTTAAGTTTTGTCTGTTGCCAGTTCGTCTTGTCAAGCCTACCAGCGGTTTTCCCGTATGCCTGTTTTTCCTCTCTAATCCCTGTTTTCCCGGTTTTGACCATTCTGCCTGCCGTGACCCTGCCTGCCGTGACCCTGCCTGCCGTGACCCCGCCTGCCGTGACCCTGCCTGCCGTTCTGTACCTATAGACACTGCCCTGGATTACTGACCTCAGCCTGCCCTGACCTTGAACTTGCCTGCCATTCTGTACCTTTTGGACTCAGATGTTCGACGAGCAGGTGTCCACATACTTGTAGTGTTTGTGCACTGAAATCAATGTTCCCTCAAAATTTTTATGGCAAATTTCAGGTGTGCTGAGCGCAAACTTCAACCTTGTGAAAATTCTGTGCAACATCCAGTGCGTGTTTACTGTGGACACTGATGCTCTACCCACTTTAAGTTATAGTTTTAACAGTGGCCAAGTAGGTTACTATGGCTATTTCATCATTATGTAGACTTACCAGAGTGGCCAACCATAAAAAACAATGGTGAAAATGCATTGAATAACAATGTAGGCCTACATTCCATGAGACTTTTGAAAAAAACATGCAGGGCTTGACATTAGCCTGTTCATCCACTTGTCCTTCAGACAAGGAGGTGACTGAAAATGTTGTTTGACGCAAGAAACCACTTTACAAATAAAATGCATTATTATTCCCATACCATTATTACAAATAATCAGACAAATTAAGCTACCCTCTGCCTATAGAGTATTACAGTATGAGTCATAATACCCATATAACCTAGCCATCAAACAAGGAAATGGTTCTAATTGTTTTTCCACCATACATTCTTCCCCTATGGGATTTTAGAAACACTTAAAATAAGGTCTGTGTTTAGTGTAGGCTTACCCTGGCACAACGTTTTGATAACCGTGTAAATCCCTCTAGAGAGCAATATTGGGCCAATTTCCAGAACAACCACAGTCGACGTCAGAAGTTTACATACAGTTAGGTTGGAGTCATTAAAACTCGTTTTCAAACACTCCACAAATTTCTTGTTACAAAACTATAGTTTTGGCAAGTCGGTTAGGACATCTATTTTGTGCATGACACAAGTAATTTTTCCAACAATTGTTTACAGACATATTATTTCACTTATAATTCACTGTATCACAAGTCCAGTGGGTCAGAAGTTTACATACACTAAATTGACTGTGCCTTTAAACAGCTTGGAGAACTCCAGAAAATGATGTCATGGCTTTAGAAACTTCTGATAGACTAATTGACGTCATTTGAGTCAATTGGAGGTGTACCTGTGGATGTATTTCAAGGCTTACCTTCAAACTCAGTGCCTCTTTGCTTGACGTCATGGGAAAATCAAAGGAAATCAGCCAAGACCTCAGAAAGCAATTGTAGACCTCCACAAGTCTGGTTCATCCTTGGGAGCAATTTACAAACACCTGAAGGTACCACGTTCATCTGTACAAACAATAGTGTGCAAGTATAAACACCATGGGACCACGCAGCCGTCATACCGCTCAGGAAGGAGACGCGTTCTGTGTCCTAGAGATTAACGTATTTTGGTGCGAAATGTGCAAATCAATCCCAGAACAACAGCAAATGACCTTGTGAAGATGCTAGAGGAAACAGGTACAAAAGTATCTATATCCAGAGTAAAACGTGTCCTATATCGACATAACCTGAAAGGCCGCTCAGTAAGGAAGAAGCCACTGCTCCAAAACCGCCATTTAAAAAAAAAGCCAGACTCCGGTTTGCAACTACACATGGGGACAAAGATTGTACTTTTTGGAGAAATGTCCTCTGGTCTGATGAAACAAAAATACAACTGTTTGGCCATAATGACCATTGTTATGTTTGGAGGAAAAAGGGGGAGGCTTGCAAGCCAAAGAACACCATCCCAACCGTGAAGCACAGGGGTGGCAGCATCATGTTGTGCGGGTGCTTTGCTGCAGGAGGGACTGGTGCACTTCACAAAATAGATGGCATCATGAGGTAGGAAAATTATGTGGACATATTGAAGCAACATCTCAAAACATCAGTCAGGGAGTTAAAGCTTGGTCGCAAACTGGTCTTCCAAATGGACAATGACCCCAAGCATACTTCCAAAGTTGTGACAAAATGGCTTAAGGACAACAAAGTCAAGGTATTGGAGTGACCATCACACAGCCCTGACCTAAATCCTATAGAAGATTTGTGGGCAGAACTGAAAAAGCGTGTGCGAGCAAGGAGGCCTATAAACCTGACTCAGTTACACCAGCTCTGTCAGGAGGAATGGGCCAGAATTCACCCAACTTATTGTGGGAAGCTTGTGGAAGCCTACCCGAAACGTTTGACCCAAGTTCAACAATTTAAAGGCAATGCTACCAAATACTAATTGAGTGTATGTAAACTTCTGACCCACTGGGAATGTGATGAAAGAAATAAAAGCTAAAATAAATCCTTCTCTCTACTATTATTCTGACATTTCACATTCTTAAAATAAAGTGGTGATCCTAACTGACCTAAAACAGGGAATCTTTACTTGGATTAAATGTCAGGAATTGTGAAAAACTAAGTTTAAATGTATTTGGCTAAGGTGTATGTAAACTTCCGACTTCAACTGTATGAGCATTGAGTCACGAGACTGAACATATTTGATGTTTTGGTCCCGTAACTATAACGTGTAGCTATTAAAGGGCGACTGCACTTCCTGATTTGACCTCGTTTTAGATTTGGTTCATTAAGAAATGCTAGCGGCCATGACTGAATTAAAACATTAGTTGGTTTAGGGGGGTGGCTTGATGTGGGTGTCTCTTGTGTCTGTTCACCTGTGGGAAGAGTTAGCCAAATTATTTTTTGCCAATTAGCTTCAGCTGGCTGGTTTGCAAACGTGGAAAATTTGGTTTAACTTTGGATAACCCATCTCTGGAGATAGTTAGGGACCGTCAATAAATTACACAATGTAATTGGGACAATATTTTTATGTTTAGATCTTTTAGTTGTCTCTTTAAAAGCTTTCAATATCTGTATATGAATTGCTACAATTTATAGTTTGTTTGAGGCTTTTAGATAATTGAAATTTGGAGCTATTGTCCTTTTAAAATATTGTCCCATTTACATTGTATAATTTACTGATGGTCCCTAACTAGGCCAATAGGGATATTGAATGTTAAATCAAATCAAATTGACAATAGGCATTACGATTGGGTCGCGTGCAACTGCGCTCAGAATTGATGATTACTTGGGTGCTTCCAGCTGTGAGCATGTGTGCAGGATTAACCCACGGAAAACTGTTACAGTACCCTTCATTCCGTGACATACCATTTTTTCCTATCATCTCGCAAATATCCGCTTTAGAGAAGACTGAATTTATCTTATTTACACTTTGTTCAGATACTAGAATACATTTTTCTGTCTCATATCGATGCCACAAAGGCACTTTTAAGGGTCAGTCACTCTTTAAAGCGCGCTCGAGCACATATGCATATACTCTGTGGCACTCTGTGAGTGCGTCGTCCTGTGTCACACTCATCTGCAACGTCTGTTGTGCTGCTCACTGAGTCTCAGTTTAAAGGATACGTTTAATTTTGTACAATCCTTCTTCCCCGATTGCTCAGTTTGCCAGCTCTAGAAAGAGCGTTGGTGGTTCCGAACTTCTTCCATTTAAGAATGATGGAGGCCACTGTGTTCTTGGGGACCTTCAATGCTGCAGAAATGATTTGGTACCCTTCCCCAGATCTGTGCTTCGACACAATCCTGTCTCGGAGCTCTACGGCAATTCCTGCAACCCCATAGCTTGTTTTTTTGCTCTGACATGCACTGTCAACTGTGGGACCTTATATAGAGAGCCGTGTGCCTTTCCAAATCATGTCCAATCAATTGAATTTACCACAGGTAGACTCCAATCAAGTTGTAGAAACATCTCAAGGATGATCAATGGAAACAGGATGCACCTGAGCTCAATTTTGAGTCGCGTAGCAAAGGGTCTGAATACTTATGTAAATAAGGTATTTCTGTTTTAACATTTTAATACATTTGCTAAAAGTTCTAAAAAACTGTTTTTGCTTTGTCATTATGGGGTATTGTGTATAGATTGCTGAGGATTTTTATTTATTTAATCAATTTTAGAATAAGGCTGTACGGTAACAAAATGTGGAAAAAGTCAAGGGGATTGAATACTTACCGAAGGCACTGTAAATGAATGTATTATATGTAGCTGTCACGTCCTGACCAGTATAAGGGGTTATTTGTTATTGTAGTTGGGTCAGGACGTGGCAGGGGTGTGTTTGTTTTGTGTTGTCGGGGTTTTTGGGTTGTGTTTTATGTTTTGTATTTCTATTTTTTCTATTTCTATATCTAGTTTATTGTTTTGACCTTCAATTGGAGGCAGCTGTTCCTCGTTGCCTCTAATTGAAGGTCCTATTTAGTAGGGGTGTTTTTCTATGGGTTTTGTGTGTCGTTATTTTTGTTCAGTGTTCATTTTTATTTAATAAAGAGAAAATGAGCATTCACGTACCCGCTGCATGTTGATCCAATTCATACGACGCCCGTGACAGAACTACCCACCACCAACGGACCAAGCAGCGGAAGAAGGAGCGGCAGCAGAGCTTTAAAGAGGACTGGACATGGGAGGACATCCTGGACGGCAAGGGGTCCTACACGTGGGAAGAGATCCTGGCCGGAAGGGATCGCCTCCCATGGGAACAGGTGGAGGCAGCCAGGAGAGAGGAGATACTGGTGGGTGAGTCACCATGGAGGAAGGCTGAAGAGGACCGGGGACACTATGATGGGACACGGCTAGCAAGGAAGCCTGAGAGGCACCCCCAATATTTTTTTTTTGGGGGGGCACACAGGTAGTTTGGCTGGGCCAAGGGTGAGCCCTAAGCCAACTCCCCATGCTTATTATGGGGAGCGTGTGGAGTGGAGAGCACCGGTGTGCTAGCCTTGCACTAGCCTTGGGGTGCGTGTCTCCAGTCTGGTACCTCCAGTACCAGCCCCACGCACCAGGCCTCCAGTGCGTCAGCCCAGTCCAGCTCGTCCTGCTCCTGCTCCTCGCACTAGCCCTGTGGTGTGTGTCCCTAGTCTGGCGCCTCCTAAGCCAGCCCCACGCATCAGGCCTTCAGTGCGCAGTCCCCGTCCAGAGCTTCCGACGACAGTACCCTGTCCAGAGTGTCCGGCAACAGTGCCCCGTCCAGAGTGTCCGGCAACAGTTCCCCGTCCAGAGTGTCCGGCAACAGTGCCCCGTCCAGAGTGTCCGGCAACAGTGCCCCGTCCAGAGCTTCCGGCGACAGAGCCCCGTCTAGAGATGGCCCACAGTTCGGAGCCTGCAGAGATGGCCCACAGTCCGGAGCCAGCAGAGACGGCCCACAGTCCGGAGCCAGCAGAGACGGCCCACAGTCCGGAGCCAGCAGAGACGGCCCATAGTCTGGAGCCAGCAGAGACAGCCCACAGTCCGGAGCCAGCAGAGACGGCCCTACAGTCCGGAACCGGAGCTCCCAGAGTCGCCCTACAGTCCGGAACCGGAGCTCCCAGAGTCGCCCTACAGTCCGGAACCGGAGCTCCCAGAGTCGCCCTACAGTCCGGAACCGGAGCTCCCAGAGTCGCCCTACAGTCCGGAACCGGAGCTCCCAGAGTCGCCCTACAGTCCGGAACCGGAGCTCCCAGAGCCGCCCTCCAGTCCGGAGCTCCCAGAGTCGCCCTCCAGTCCGGAGCTCCCAGAGTCGCCCTCCAGTCCGGAGCTCCCAGAGTCGCCCTCCAGTCTGAGGTCTCCAGCGACGCCCATCAGCCCGAGGTCTCCAGCGACGCCCATCAGCCCGAGGTCTCCAGCGACGTGCATCAGCCCGAGGTCTTCAGCGATGCGCCTTAGTCCAGAGACTTCGGGAAGGGTAAAATATAATAAACAGTTAGCGGGGGTGGACAGGTTAGGTTGGGGAGTAAGGCCGGAGCCTGAGCCACCTCCGTAGTAGGAGGTTGGGGAGGTGGGGGGGTGTAGCACAAGAACCGTCAGTGACGGTGGCCACCTTCCCTTCCCTCCCTTTAGTTTGGGATTATTTTTGTTTTTGTTTTCTTTTTTGTGTTTTTGTTTAAGGTGCATCCGGGGTCTGCACCTTTTGGGGGGGGGGGGGGGGGGGGGTACTGTCACGTCCTGAACAGTATAAGGGGTTATTTGTTATTGTAGTTTGGTCAGGACGTGGCAGGGGTGTGTTTGTTTTGTGTTGTCTGGGTTTTTGGGTTGTGTTTTATGTTTTGTATTTCTATGTTCTATTTTCTAGTTTTTCTATTTCTATGTCTATTTTATTGTTTTGACCTTCAATTGGAGGCAGCTGTTCCTCATTGCCTCTAATTGAAGGTCCTATTTAGTAGGGGTGTTTTTCGATGGGTTTTGTGGGTAGTTGTTTCCTGTTTAGTGTTTGTTGCACCTGACAAGACTGTTTTCATCGTTATTTTTGTTCAGTGTTCATTTTTATTTAATAAAGAGAAAATGAGCATTCACATACCCGCTGCATGTTGGTCCAATTCATACGACGCCCGTGACAGTAGCGTTGTACAGATAAGCCAGAGTCATTATCTTAAGACCTAACTAACATTTTAATATCGGTCTGTGTCATTATGACTTGGGGAATTATTTATGACACATTGAACTTATTTAATTTGATCAATTCTAGGTGGCAAAGCTAAAAGGGGAGAAGATAGGGAGAAAAAATATGGATTGGATCCTGAAAAAGTGGCCAAAATAACTGGTGAGTAGGTTTTTGTTCATTGATTGCAAATTAGCATTTGACAGTGTGCGGGTATTGTCATGATATTTTCAAAAGAATATGACTTATGACTCATGGCATGCTACTGTAACTTCAATAATCTCCAAACTGCACACAGAGACATAAAAATGGTATTCATGAGTTCATCTGACTCTGGGGAAGTAGAAAAACGACCAGTAATCTCCAAATCGCCCAGTATCCCTTTAAAAATGAACACCCCATAACAGGGTTAGGGTCAATTTCAATTTAATAAATTGAAGATGTTCAAGGGATAGTTAAAGGGATGTTTGTGGCCAAATCCCCTCAAGTTAATACACTGCGTGCACAATTATTAGGCAAGTGAGTATTCTGATCTTATCATTGTTTCTATTCACATTTTCGAACTCCAAACCATTTAACTTGAATGCTTATTGGATTTAATCATTTTCAGGTGATATGTATTTGTGTAACGAGGGAGGGTGTGGCGAAAGTGAATAACACCTTATATCAAGGTGTACATAATTATTAGGCAGCCTCATTACCTCAGGTAAAATGGGCCAAAAAATAAATTTAACTGACACTGAAAAACCAAAAATGTAAAATACCTTTCAGACGGATGCGACACTCTTTAAATAGCTAAACTATTGAGGTGTGACCACCGGACATTCAAACGTTTTGTTGCAAATAGTCAACTGGGGCGCAAAAAACGCATGGGGAAGAAAAGGCGCAAATTAACTGCAAAAGACTTGAGAAGAATTAAACGTCAAACTACCAGGAACCCATTATCCTCCAGTGCCACCGTATTCCAGAACTACAACCTACCTGGAGTGTTCAGAAGTACAAGGTGTCAAGTGCTCAGAGACATGGCCAAGGTCAAGAAGACTGAAACAAGACCACCACTGAATAAGATTCACAAGTTGAAGCGTCAAGATTGGGCAAAGAAATACCTGAAGACAGATTTTTCAAAGGTTTTATGGACAGATGAAATTAAAGTGACTCTTGATGGACCAAATGGATGGGCCCGTGGCTGGATCAGTAATGGACACAGGGCACCACTTTGAGTCAGGTGCCAGCAAGGTGAAAGAGGGGTACTGGCATGGGCTGCTATCATTGAGGATGAGGTAGTTGGACCTTTTCGGGTTGAAGATGGACTGAAACTCAACTCCCAAACCTACTGCCAGTTTCTGGAAGATTCTTTCGTCAAACAGTGGTACAGGAAGAAGTCCTCAACATTCTAGAAGGCCATGATCTTAATGCAGGACAATGCTCCAACACATGCATCCAAGTACTCCACTGCTTGGCTAGCCAGCAAGGGCCTCAAAGATGCCTGAATAATGACCTGGCCCCCTTCCTCACCTGACTTAAATCCTATTGAGAACTTGTGGGCCCTTCTCAAACGTGAGATTTACAGTGACGGAAGACAATACACCTTTTTGAACAGCATTTGGGAGGCTGTGGTTGCTGCTTCAGCGAAAATTGATCGTGAACAGATCAAGAAACTGACAGACTCCATGGATGGAAGGCTCATGGCAGTTATTGAAAATAAGGGTGGCTATATTGGTCACAGAATATTTTTGAAAGGCCAAAAATGTTATATAATTGTCATTTTGTGTTACTTATCTGTTACACTTACTCTAAAAATTGAGAATAAACAAGTGAGTTGAGAGAAATTATTTTTGTAATTTAGTTGCCTAATAAGTCTGCACACTAATAGTTGCCAAATAATTGTGCACACTTATATATTTCCCTGAGAAAGACAAAACTCACTTTTCCTTTGTTAAACATTCAGGTTTGAGGTTCAATAACATTTTTGATTGACTGAGAGCATTGTGTTTGTTCAACAATAAAATTAATCACGAGGAATACAATTTGCCTAATAATTGTGCACGCAGTGTAGTGGCTAACAACTCGATTACAGTTGGATTACAGTTTCTTCTGGTACATAGACTACTTTCAGTGTAAGGAATCATCTGACTGGATATAAACTGTAAAAAAGTTAACTGTCCCTTAATTGAATTATAAGGCATTAATGGTCAAGGATTTTTATTAAACTGAATTTGATATGCTTTTCACAAACGTTTTTCAATTGAAAAAAAAAGAGTGTATTGGGCCTCCTGAGTGCATCGCAGTGCTAGAGGCGTCACTACAGACCCGGGTTCAATCCTGGGCTGTGTCACAACCAGCTGTGATTGGGAGTAGCATAGGATGGAGCACAATTGGCCCAGCGTCATCCGGGTTAGGGAAGGGTTTGGCCAGGTGGGGGGGCTCATCGCGCTCTAGCGACACCTTGTGGCTCCTTTTTTACTAATATCTTTATAGGATTTTTTTTCTTCAGCTCTATAGTCAACCAATTGAATCAATTTTATAAATATGTCACTTTCCAAAACAAAGCATTCTCATAGATCATCACATAATGATAACATCCTAGAATGTGGAAAGGGGTAGGAAGGGGTGATGGAGTGCATTTCTTAAGATTGACATCAATGTCCTTTCATTTACAGGAGTACACACACATACATGTACATAAATAGCCATATAAATATATTTAAACATCCAGGCCCAGCTCCCCTGGGCATAGGCCAGGCCCAACCCCCTGGACACAGGCCAGGCCCAGCCTCCCTGGACACAGGCCAGGCCCAGCCTCCCTGGACACAAGCCAGGCCCAGCCTCCCTGGACACAGGCCAGGCCCAGCCTCCCTGGACACAGGCCCAGCCTCCCTGGACACAGGCCAGGCCCAGCCTCCCTGGACACATGCCAGGCCCAGCCTCCCTGGACACAGGCCAGGCCCAGCCTCCCTGGACACAGGTCAGGCCCAGCCTCCCTGGACACAAGCCAGGCCCAGCCTCCCTGGACACAGGCCAGGCCCAGCCTCCCTGGACACAGGCCAGGCCCAGCCTCCCTGGACACAGGCCAGGCCCAGCCTCCCTGGACACAGGCCAGGCCCAGCCTCCCTGGACACAGGCCAGGCCCAGCCTCCCTGGACACAAGCCAGGCCCAGCCTCCCTGGACACAGGCCAGGCCCAGCCTCCCTGGACACAAGCCAGGCCCAGACTCCCTGGACACAGGCCAGGCCCAGCCTCCCTGGACACAGGCCAGGCCCAGCCTCCCTGGACACATGCCAGGCCCAGCCTCCCTGGACACAGGCCAGGCCCAGCCTCCCTGGACACAAGCCAGGCCCAGCCTCCCTGGACACAGGCCTCTGCAAAGTGCACTAACACTATTGTCACAGATGGTCGTGTGCTTGCCTTGTGAGCCTGGTAGTGTGCTTGCCTTGTAAACCTGGTTTGAAACTCTGAACTTCCTTTATCCTTGCTATCAGCACTACAGATAAAGATGACATTAGGATCTGAGACGTTATCACATACTGTACAGTCAGGTCCATAATTATTGGCATCCTTGATAAAGATTAGCAAAAAATACTATATAAAATCAATAATACAAATACTGAGAAATATTGAATGCTAAAAAAAGGGGGGGGGGATTATATTATGTTATACAATTGCTCAGAGAAAGAGATTTTGTTCAACAAGTAATACAAAAAAAAATTATGAAAAAGATAGGGGTCAAATTTATTGGCACCTCTGTTTTCAATATTCCTTTTCTGAAATGCGTTAAAGATTGCAGAACACATTGGGAGGGATTTTAGACCATTCCTCCATACATAATATTTCCTGATTTTGTGGTCAATTAACCATTTCTTTGTGAATTATGATTTGTGCTTGGTGTTATTGTCTTGCTAGAAGATCCACTTTCGGCAAAGTGTCCACTTGCAAGATCCACTTGTGACAAGAGTCATTAATATTTTTGGCTAAAATGTCCTGCTACTTGGTAAAGTTCATGGTGCCGTTGACCTTGAGGGGCAGGACCAGCCCGACAGTAATTGATTTGGGCTGGGCTTGGATTTACCGCGCTGTGTTAAAAAAATGACAGTGACTGGCGCAAGTTGTCTCTCACTCGTCCCTGCTGCAGCGACCAGGGACCACAGCACAGCAGCAATATTTATCGCGCTGTCCGTGGTGATGAAGCTGCAACAAAATTACAGGCATTTCTTACTTGTTTTTTCTCAGACTGAAAAGATCTGTTACCAAAATCCCAAATTTGTTTAGGAAAAACATTCCCTATTCCCTCAAACATTGCTCTCTTTGCGTGACACATGTATGCATCGCATGCACGTGACCAATGGGGCATGACCTATAGCATATCATAATCACGTCAATAAATTGGTTATAACAAACTCCAACACCATAACACATGGCAGCATCAACGATGTGGAGGACGGGAAAAAGAAACTTGAAACAGGCGAATGTTTCCTGGTTTCTCAGGAGGAAAAGGGGAAGTCAGATCTGTGGAATACATTTGACTTAGTTGTGGAAGCTACTGGAGATCAAGAAAAAGGAGGCTATATGAGCAAGCGCTGCCTGCATATGATGTGTGCCAAACAGGTGTTGTCAGATTACAATATTTAAACAGAACGGTGTAAACGACACTAAATAAAATATAAGTGTACCGGAGAGTCTGTTCTAATGAAAAAAAAGGTAAAGCCTTTATTCATGTAAAGACTAAAACAGTTGCATGCATTCGTGAGTGGAATTGCCAACATGTTGCAGTTTATTTATTGTTTAGGCTAATTATTCAAGGCTCCCTTTGCTATGTCATTTTAAAACCTAAAATGCTTGATTGCATTTCAAAGTATGAATGACATGAACGAATTATTGATTGATGCAGTAGCGTATAGGCTTTATTGAAATATTGGCCTAAGTAAGGTAGGGAAGTAAGACAGCTAAACAGGATGCACTCTTAGGCCTACAGCTCGAAGGTTGTTATACAAGGCTGCTATACTAAGCCTACTAATGATAATGACATTACTTATTATTATAATGATGATTATAATAATTATAAGATCAAGACAAGGAGGTATAGGAGCAAGAGCTGCATGTGTAGCCAATTATGTGTGACTAACAGATGCTGTTATGTTACAATATTATTATATTTCTGACCATTTGGAAAAGTGTAAACAACACTGAATAAATTATATTAAAGATAAAAAAACTGCTGAAATAGTTTTATCCGACATGTTGCAGTAGTGTGAGGCTTGAAGCTCATATAATCAGTAGGCTATTAAACAAACCCTCAAACAGGCAACAGAAGCAGGGTCTGTCTTATTTCTGTAGATATATATGGATGATTTATAAAGCCAGGCACATTTAACAGTTAGGCTATTGATTATAGACCTAATTAAGTTGGGGTTTCCTCTCTCCTCTATTTTGTTAGATAATTAGGGCAATGGATGTTTTCTCTTCTTACTCCGCTGCTGCCTCCACCGCATTGTTCTCAACACCAATATGCTGAGTAGCTTTGCTATTATGCACATAGCAACATGGTCCAGGAAAAGACGCCAGTTCAACGGAGCTCTGAAGATTATGTTTCAGAACCGCAGATACGACCGCTATCCAACGCAGCAGAAAGCGTTTGTTTTAAAATAAGATTTTTTCTTATTAGTGTTGCACAACCATATACAATTTCAGTAGCACGTCGTAGAGTAATGGGGATGCGTGGCCTCAGCCATGGATTAGTCCAGAGACAGGCGTGAATCGGACGGGTGGCTTGTGTCCATTTGCTGCTGCTCAATTAAAGAAATCTCAGTCGACCAACATCCTATCGACCAAAAAAAATCAACCCGTCGATTAAATGGGGTAACGTTTGGCTAATCTTGGCCTAGGATAAAAAATACTTCCTGTTTTTACTGATTGACCAACTTCCTCCCCATGTTTCTGTTCCAAATGCTATACCGCCACCTGCTGGACTGGTGGTCATAATGCTTTGACATTGAAATCAAATTGTATTTGTCACATGCTTCGTAAAACAGCTGGTCAAGACTAACAGTAAAATGCTTACAAGTCCTTTTCCAACAATACAGAGTTAAAGATAAAATAGAAATAGTGACCCAAGGAATAAATACATGGTGAATAACAATGTGTAAAAAATACCATGGCTATATACAGGGAGTACCAGTACAGTCAAAAGCACAGAGAGGCATTATTTGTCACTATAAGTATATTGTGTTAATGTGTACCACATACACATTTTAAAACTACAAATAATAATCACCCAAAAATAAATAATGCTGGATTGATGCAGACAAAATAACAATAAGTCTTGATAAATTATCCTATGTTTGGCTGTTTATTTGGTTCTGAGAACAACACATTACAACAATTTGTGTTTCAATGAAGACTTACAAATCATTGACATAAGTTATACGGAGTAGTTTAGCAAAGTGTGCCCCTTCAAGTTCTTCAAAGAGCATAGCTGTCACAGGCGGCTGAAGAACCTTCAGTAGAGGTTATAACCAGGGGGCAGTAGGTAATACGGTAAAAGAGCACACAACACTGATGTCTCCACTTGCTTGTTCCAATATGGGAAAGGCTTCAACTATTACGGAGACATCTAACTTCTATAGAGATGCATCTGCAATGAGACCCAGGCATTTTTTTTGGAATGACTACCATGCACTCTTAGAAAAAAAGGTTCTGGATAGAACCGAAAAGGGTTCTATTTCTTGCTTCATACTGTATATGGCACTGTATATGGTTCTTCACTGAAACAAAATGGGTTCCATATAGGGAACCAATTTCAGTTCTATATAGAACATTAAGGGGTGCCATATTGGAAGCAAGCATAGTACCCTTTTTGGTTGTATCCAGAACCATTTTTTCTAAGAGTGTGTCTTGGCCAGTCCATAATGACGATACAAGACTGACAGATAAAAACCAATTAGTTCCTAGGATTTACATGCAACTTTGTCTATGTGCTAAAACAAAGAAAGAAATTGGTTACTGCTTTAAGAACAATGTTTACAATGAACGTTTTTGTTTCCTTAAGAGCATTCTCAAAAAAAGTCAAACATATTCAAACTTGTAACTTTTACATTTTCCAACTTGTCCATTTCCTTTTCAACATGATTTCACAATTAAATCTGGACAAAATAACTTTTCTGAACAGGCTTAATTATTTTAAGGCCATTTATATAGAACTTGAACAGTAACAGTCCCTGCTATTAGTGAAGCCCCCGAGAACAAGATCTAAAACCTAGTGAGCTGTGTCCACATAATGGGAACACGACTTAGAGCAGTTATAAAAGAACGCATAAAGATGATAATTGTTCGTTATCAAAATACTGCAGCTGATTATAATGATACCAAACTGAGGGGATGTATGCATTGGGACTACTGCAATATACCATTTCTGGTGCTATCTAAATTCACTATAAATACAAAAATAATATCACAACAATATCTTTCCGACCATTTTGAGGAGGTTGGGGCTAGGTGGATAGGGGAAACAGAAGAGGAATATAATGGGAACAGAGGAGGCTGGTGGGAGGAGCTATAGGAGGACGGGCTCATTGTAATGGCTGGAATGGAATAAATGGAACAGCATCAAACATATGGAAACCACGTTTGTTCCAATTATTCCATTCCAGCCGTTACAATGAGCCTGTCCTCCTATAGCTCCTCCCACCAGCATCCTCTGCATGGGAACACTGTCAGTGAAAGCCAAGGGGGATCACCAAACCAGTATATGTATTCAGAGGAAGAGCAGAAGGGAAGAAAGAGAGTGCATTAGGTATGGAAAACATTGGTCATACCCTTAATTTAATAGCATTAGATGTGGACGCAAATGATATAGTGCATTCGGAAAGTATTCAGACCCATTGATTTTTTCCCACATTTTGTTATGTTACAGCCTTATTTTAAAATTGATTAAATAATTTTTTCACTCAGCAATCTACACACAATACCCCACAATGACAAAGCGAAAACAGGTTTTTCAAAATTTTTGCAAATGTATCTATATATAAATATATATAAAACGTATTTACATAAGTAATCAGACCCTTTGCTATGAGACTCCAAATTGAGCTCAGGTGCATCCTGTTTCCATTGATCATCATTGAGATGTTTCTACAACTTGATTGGAGTCCACCTGTGGTAAATTCAATTGATTGGACATGATTTGGAAAGGCACACACCTGTCTATATAAGGTCCCACAGTTGACAGTGCATGTCAGAGCAAAAACCAAGCCATGAGATCGAAGGAATTGTCCACAGAGCTCCGAGACAGGATTGTGTCGAGGCACAGATCTGGGGAAGGGTACCAAACATTTATGAAGCATTCAAGGTCCCCAAGAACACAGTGGCCTCCATCATTTTTAAATAGAAGTTTGGAACCACCAAGACTCTTCATAGAGCTGGCCACCCGGCCAAACTGAGCAATCGGGGGTGAAGGGCCTTGGTCAGGGAGGTGACCATGAACCCTATGGTCACTCCGACAGAGCTGCAAAGTTCCTCTGTGGAGATGGGAGAACCTTCCAGAAGGACAACCATCTTTGCAGCGCTCCACCAATCAGGCCTTTATGGAGAGTGGCCAGATGGAAGCCACTCCTCAGTAAAAGGCACATAACAGCCTGCTTGGAGTTTGTCAAAGGCACCTAAAGGACTCTCAGACCATGAGAAACCAGATTCTCTGGTCTGATGAAAGCAAGATTGAACTCTTTGGCCTGAATGCCAAGCGTCACGTCTGGAGGAAACCTGGTGCCATCCCAATGGTGAAGCATGGTGGTGGCAGCATCATGCTGTGGGGATGTCAGGATCAAGGGAAAGATGAACGAGAGAGATCCTTAATGAAAACTTGCTCCAGTGTACTCAGGACTTCAGACTGGGGGCGAAGGTTCACCTTCCAACAGAACAATGACCCTAAGCACACAGCCAAGACAACGCAGGAGTGGCTTTGGGACAAGTCTCTGAATGTCCTTGAGTGGCCCAGCCAAATCTTTAACCCGATCTAACATCTCTGGAGAGACCTGAAAAAAGCTGTGCAGCAATGCTCCCCATCCAACCCGACAGAGCTTGAGAGGATCTGCAGAGAATGGGAGAAACTCCCCAAATAAAGGTGTGCCAAGCTCGTAGCATCATACCAAGAAGTCTCAAGGCTGTAATCGCTGCCAAAGGTTCTTCAACAAAGTACTGAGTAAAGGGTCTGAATACTTATGTAAATGTCATATTTCAAATATTTATTTCTAATAAATTTGCAAACATTTCTAAAAACCTGTTTTTGCTTTGTCATTATTGTGTGTAGATTGATAAGGGTAAAAAACAATTTAATCAATTTTAGAATGTCAAAGGGTCTGAATACTTTCCGAATACTGTACCAATGAGAGTGATCTATTGTGAAGAGAATAGGATGGATCCTTGGCGAATAGGAGAGAGATATACTGTTCCAAAGGGAGGGTTACATGATGATGGGTAAGAGAGAAATTTCGCAGGACTACATGGGGAAAGATTGGATGAGAGAGCAGTCAAACAGTAGCGCAATGGCAAGATGCATATGGCCAATGATAGGTTGGGAGATACGTCAGTCAAAGGTTACTAAGTGACACTGATGTCCACGAAGTGAAGTGATGTCCACATGTTAAATGATTGGGCGAGAGATGTGTCAATCAGAGGGTGGATGGTCGGTCAGAGATGGGAAACACAGGTGAGCTGTCAGGCTGTGGGGTCATAAAGCTCGACGCCGGACGAGGGCAGGTGCAAATGTCCACCGGTCACACTGGGGAGCACAGAGAGGTCTGGTAGGTTGCTGAGATGAGAACGCAGATCCTTCCGTACCTGGGTCACACGCGCCAGCTTGCGCTTGTACTCCTGAAACAACAAGAATAGGTGTGAGGAATAATGTGACATTTTTTTGTACAACATTAGATTTGGAGTTGGAAATGCTGTTCAATTGTTAGACATCTTCATCTTGGAGTTCACTGTAAACCTTGTAGCTCATTGTGAACCTTGTAGCACAATGGTTAGGAAAGGGAGGATTTACAAGGAACTTGGGCACATCAGATTAAACTGATGACATTCAATCATTTCTGTTTCATTGTGAACCCCTATTTACTTTTATAAGTGGCTAAAATATAACATTTTGAATGAAAAAGTGAGTTGTAGGTGGTTTTATATTATTAGTGTGTGTGTTAGTATTTTGTTTCTTTTTTACTAAAAACCATCATCATCCTACATAAACCTCTCACATCAGGATCACAGAGGGGTGGCAAGGTAAATATTCCTTTAAGACCTTTACTATAACCATTCTGTCATTAAAGTTGTGAGCTATAAGATCGTTTCGTTACATTTCAAGTGACAGAAATACTTGTGTTCGATCAATTAATTTCTTTACTACAGAGAAAAACAGGTGTTTCCTTATCTCCTATTTTTGGGCAGTGTGACTAATCTAACTATTCAAATAAGCATTAAGGCCCAATTAATAGTACAGTATGGGAGAAAGTCAACCTTATAGGCAAGTCAAGGATATACTAAGGCCTGTAACCAAGGCCCAGTTTGACAAACAACCCCTTAGCAATTGAAGTGTCAGACTCCCCTATGCTAGTATTGACCCAGTCATGTATTCAACCCATAGCCTGAATGTGGGGGAGTAAAACCACCCAGAGTACAAGGTGAGACAGAAAATAGTCAAAGCCAAAAGACCCATCACTAGAAGATGTGTGTTTAGAACTGGTGGTCGACAACACTGGTCCTGGGGAGCTGCAGAGTTCAGCTTTTTATTCCAGCCAAGCTAACACACCTGATTAAACTCATTGTGGTCCCAATTATTAGGGATTACTTGTATTATCACAAGGGATGATTTGGTGTGTTAGTGCTGAGCGGGTTCAAAATACTTCCCATACTGCAGCCCTCCAGGACCAGAGTTGCCCACCCCTGGTTCAGGGGCTTGACAATTCAAATTGAGAAGAAACCAAAATCATATGGGCAGACCAGTAAAAATAATGATCAAACTATGAATATAATTTACACTTGCTGAAAATACCTTCAATGGCATTTTAACTACCCCAGTATGAGTCAGAATATTATTTGGAACTTTAGATTCAGTTTATAACACTCTAGCCATCTGTAAATGCACTTCATTTCAAATAAATGGACAAATGTCACATGGGCCTGTCTGTTATAACTTAACTGTGTGCATTGTGTTTCCAAATGATTGTAAGAGGCATGAGACATTTGACTCATATTGTACATTTGAGGTTACTGTTAGAGTACACATTTTAATAGCATTCAAGTACATTTTTCTGCTATAGTTTTTGTGTTATTTTGTTGAAGTCATGACCTCACTGACTATTTGCAATGTAAAGTATCTGTTCATGAACGACTATCAAAACTGGGTTTTAAAAATGTGTTTGTTATAGAAAAAACGTATGTCTTATGTAATAACATAGCAGGTGAAGTTTGATTGTTTTTATGCTAAATAAGACACTGTTTAATGAATATGTATTCAATATAATGACACTCAAAAGTAAAGTCATTGAAATTGGACTGGAGTAATGCAATGCAACCCCCACCAGTACAAACACAAGTAGTATCAAATAACAGCACTCACAGATTCACTTTTATTTTCTCATTTATTTTTCTTTATTACAAGAGAGATTTGTTGAACTGCAGATACACTGCAGATACAGAGACCAGGAGATGTGATCTTGCTCAGTTCCTGTGGGTAAAGGCTGGACAGTTAAGCATTCACCAATTACAAAACAGTAAATTAGTGTATTAGAAACCAATGGAAATATTGTGTTGTTTTGCAAGCAATTGGGTGAGATGTCATCTTTGCTTAAGCCTTCGGGACCTGAACTAACCATGGGGGAGCAAGACGCCACTGATAAGTGGAGAGAGGCATAATGACTTGAATCCTAACTTGAGGTAAACATGTAACTCAAACCATGGTGCAAATCTCCCATTGACAATGTGGGATTTGCATGAAAGTTCCAGTTAAGCATGTCTATGTCAAGTTTAGGAAAGGCCAAATGAGTTTAAACTGAACAACTATTTTGCCCCATGGATGTTTTCTTTAGTAGGGCACAGAATAATATTATTCTTCAGAAGAGTTGCTTTTTGCCAAGCACTATTTTGAGCATTCTTTGTTCAATTCCATTGGTGAGATGCAAAACATACCATTTGAAAGGGTGAAATGATACAGGGCTACAAGAGAAAAATACATGCTACAAAAACAAACACACAAAGACTGAATGAAACAACATGCGAGACAGACAGACACAATGAAGACGGAGAATGATAGAAAAGGGTGTGTAGTGAAAAAAGAAAGGTGATTATTTACTTCTAGTTTCTGCTCGTTCTGGGCCAGGCCGTCCCTCTGGCTGTGTAGAAACAGGGTGAGCGTCCTCGTAAGCTGCCGCCGGTCATCGATCTCCGCCGCCAAACGGCCGCTGAAGTCCGCCAGCAGCATGCACGCCTCCTCCACCAGCCTGAACAGGCGCTCACCCTGCTCTTTATCTGAGACACACAGAATGGTTCAATGGTTTATTGGGGCACATCTCATCCAACATATGAATGTCTTCAATGATGACAAATGATATCAAGCACGCGCGCACACACACACGTTTTACTATACTTGTGAGTACCAGAAGTCCTCACAAGAATAGCAAACCAACTAAAATTCAGAAGTGAGCACATTTTGCCGGTCCTCACTTGTAAACAGGCTATTTTAGCCTTAGGGGTTAGGGTTAAGGTTAGAATTAGGGTTATGGGTCCAATCAAGTATAGTATGACATACTTGTGTGGGTCCAATGAGCATAGGTTGGGGATGTAATTTACCCATCAAACAGCCCTTCGTCAGTTGTGGCTGACTGAGGTAGGACTTATCATGTGATTGAAAGATTTGTTACTTGTATGGCCAACTAATGTACAATGGGCCTTATTTTCGGCTGGCGTTAAGGTGTTAAAACGCACGTTAGTTTGCAATTTCATCATTTAAAAACTGCCGCACTGGCATTTTCCATCCCTAACGCCAGGTTCGGCAATTTACCTGTCTTATATCAGCTCGCTTAACGCTCAAATGGGAGGGGTGGAAATATTTGAGGTGTGTCCTTAAAAACATGATCCAAGTTTCTATTTTCAGGCAGTGCTGATAGGATACTTAAGACCAACCAAAAGCTGGTTTTAGTGGTAACGCAGTTGGTTATGATACAGCCTATCTAGCCGTGACACACACTGCCCATATGGACATAGAACAAGAGTAGCATAATGTTATTTTGGTGCCTTTATACTAGAACCATAAAAAAACCAATGTTTCCCCCCCAACCATTTAATTTATTTGGTTAAAAACCAAGCATAGCCTCCTTTCCTCTCAATAAAGGCTTTTTTTTGTCCTGCCCAAGTGAAGTAGACAAGACTGTTGATAAAGAGATTGGCTGCTGAGACCGCTGGGAAATAAATCTTAATCACCAAAGCTTTATTCACATATAATGTTTGAGAGGAGTAGAACAGTGATCTGACATTCCCTTTCTATATATGCATGGTAGGCAGGCCCACATTATTTTAGCCATGCAGGTCCCGTTTTGGAAGTAAGTAAACCCCCCTGAGGCTACATGTCCATACCATCATGAAAAGAGAACCTTGGTGAATACCGGTGAACCTCGTATTAACAAGTTATCTGTAACCTGCAACAATTGCTTGTTTTCTGTTTTATATGTTCAAAACCCAAGCCCGCCCATAGGCCTACTATAACTAAGGCTGGTTCAATAGAAATGAGTGTCTTTTTTATCTTGGCGATTTCATATCATTACAGTTTACATTCATTCATTGTTGTTGTAAAGAAAACTATTTAACTTTTATTACAATCAAAACAAAACAAGCAATCTCATTACAATGATTCACCTGGTTTTATGGTAACAACGTCTGTGGTGCGCATGCAACTTCTGGGGATGTGAAAATGTGATCTGATCTGTAAGATGTTTCCGATTATGTTCATAAAACATAGGCCTATTTGGGAGCAGTATAGCATGAGTGGACATTCTCCCTTTCTCTTTATAGTGGATCTTTGTCCAGCTACTGTGAAAAAGTTTAGATGTGTGTAAAATTCTCCATAGTCTGAGTTGTTTTAAAATGATATACCCACGGGGAGAAATTATGGTGCCTGTGGTTTTGTTTAGAACTTGATTATAATTACTTGTACTCTTTTTCAATAATGCATTTAATCTATTTTTTTTTTTTTTACTATGTTTAGCATGTCCATGCTCAGCCATAACGCAATTTACAGTAGGCCTAGCCCCTATATCAGTGTCTAAGCTATTGTAGCCACTTAGAACAATGTGGACTGCAAATGGCTTCATGTTAACTATGTAGCCAAGATAGGTCTACATTTTGTTATTTTGTTTCTGTAAGCCATTTAACAAACTATAAACTGGACTAACATTGGAATTGGAGTTGATTCCAAGGCAATACATAAAATACCATAAATACACAACTTGAAGCAAACCACATATTTCGCCATGGCGCACATTCTGATTGGCCAGTGAGGCCTCGACACACCCACAACGTGTTTATTCATCAAAACCCAGGCCTTTCACTCCAACGCCAATTGTAAGTGAAAATAACAAAAATATTTCTGACACACCCCTGAACCTATAGCGCTACCGGCAGCACTTAGACTTACCATTGTGTTAGGTTTGTTCAAATAAAGCCCAGTATGTTTCACAACCTTTATTTAACTAGGCAAGTTACAGCCTACCCCGGCCAAACCATCCCCTACCCCGGCCAAACCATCCCCTACCCCGGCCAAACCATCCCCTAACCCGGCCAAACTTTCCCCTACCCCGGCCAAACCATCCCCTAACCCGGACAACGCTGGGCCAATTGTGCGTCGCACTATGGGACTCCCGATCACGGCTGTTTGTGATACAACCCGGGATCGAACCAGGGTCTGTAGTGACGCCTCTAGCACTGAGATGCAGTGCCTTAGACCGCTGCGCCACTCGGGAGCCCTTACATGTAAAACAACACATTTCACTGCACCTATCTGGTGTATGTGACAAAATATTTTGTGTTTGTTTAACTGACTGGAAGTAGTATTTATATGTAGCATGGTGTCTCGGTCTTTGTTTTTCCCCAGAGGACAGCACTAACACGGTCCATTCACTTCCAAAAACTAGGCTATACACACAGCTGGGTCAACTGCACCCTGTACCCCACCCCTTCCAACAACAGCATTCTCTTGAGCATGGCTGATTGTAGCGAATGGGAGTGTGGGATGGGAGTGTGGGATAGAGGTGTGTGCCAGGGCCTACCTGTGATCCTGTGCAGCAGTGACGTGTCCTGCACCTCAGCAGGCAAGGAGGAGATTCGCTGGCGCAGTGCTGAGTCCCCAGAGGCTGCATTCTCAAGCTCCTGCAGGGCCCGGATTAACTCTGCCGTCTGACGGGGAAGGGAGGGGCAGGTAGAGGAGAGGTAGAAAAAGAGGGAAGAAGGGGAGAGTGAGGAGACAGGGGGAGCAAAGTGTGAAGGAATGGGAGGTCAGGAAAATGGAGAGGAAAGGAGAAGGAAGAAATGACAGCGACGGGGGATAAAGGAGAATAGTCCCACATTGCAGTTAGAAAGTAGGTCAAACATCTAAAACAAAGAACTAACAAAGCAACTTGTCTTAAAAAAGCCATGTGACTACCAAAACTATTAAGTTACGTGGGATACTAAGAGGTGAATGCAATGAAAAATAACCTCTGTTTGGTTAAATTAATCTAGCCACTACACCCCCCTGTGATGGGCTGGGTTGGCCTGTACCTGTGGGGGCTCTGCGGGGGAGCTTTGGGAGGCCAAGTCCTGGTCGTCCAGTTGAATCTCCTCATACGGCCTCTTCTTGGCCTTCTTCTCTCCCACTGTGGAACATGTATACAGGGTGAGCGATCATGGGAACAGAGAGAGATGGAAAAAAGATGGCATGATACTATTTCACATCCTTTATTGACACTCATGTGAAGTAATGACTATGGAATTCCAATACCTCCTGTCAAGCATACTATGTTTTCAGATCAGAGTAGATGGAGGACGGGACAAGGGAGAAAGCATCCCGTTTTCAGACGAGGAAGCCACTGAGCGCGGAGAGACAAACCGGAGGTCTCTTGGTTAGGAGGCTACTTACGCAAGACGTGTGAGAGCTGGTCCAGCAGGTTGTTCTCATACACAGCCCTCTCCTGCCAGATGGACAGAACCCGGCCCAGCTGTTTCTTACAGGGGTCCTCTCCTTCCCTGCACGCACACATACACACGTCTAATTTCCATCAACAGGCTCATGCCCCAACTACTACTGTAGGGAAAACAGTGGGAGACAGATTTAGTTGTGCATCTCACCCCTCACCTGGACACATGTTTGAAGGCATCAACAATGACAGGAGCAAAGTCCTGGGTGAACTCAGGTCCTTTCTTCTTGCTGTTCTGGATGACGTCGTTGGCGAGGTAGAGGAAGGTGAGCTTCCTGGATACCTTGGCTGCAGACACAGATCAGTCAACTGTGGGAAACTGATTCAGAGCAGAGTTAAACTATACAAAGCCTAGCAACACAGACAAGTGTCAACAAATGCATCTGCTAGGCTTCAACTCAGGATACCTTTCTTGACACTCAGACAGACTACACAAAATTAACTTAGAGCCCACTTAGGCCTTAACACGTAAACACTGGCTGACTATAAGAGCAGAAAAGTATGACGCTGCATAATATAGCCTAATTTACATAGCCCACACATAATGCAGTTGACAAACAGGTGTTGTTATATAGCTCTATTGTATGAGGAAGATCTGTCTCTAGGCAGATAGGGGGTTCTTTCTCCAAGGCTAAGCAAAGAAACACATGCTTCTCCCTGGTTCATGTATTGAGAGAGCAAATCAACCCCAAGTGACACGACTGGGCCCACCCCCCCCAAGCCACTGCCCTGTACACACACACACCATGGTGACAAGGAGCCCTTAAGAAAAAGAGGACATTTTAGGAACTGCACACCACTTCTCTAATTTAAATCCCAGCTCCATTAATGCGCAAGAATCTATAAAGAGGGCCTAGATGTATCCTTTGCAATAGTTCACAGCTTTGATGTACCGACACTGAACTGTGAACTGTCGGCATTGGAGGTTTAGACAATCACTGACTGTACACAGCACAAAATCAGGCTTCGTAGCTGTTCGTACGGACTTAAAGCCAGATATCCCTTTTTGTGATTAGTGAGCATCAACCACCAAGCACAGCGATGACAACAGGAAATCAGAAACCTAGAAAAGGAGACCACAACTCTGTCCACGAGTCAGCTACAGAGAACCCTCTGAGGCAGAGAACTGAGATGACATCCGATGCTATTCCCAGTCCAGAGAAGAGTCAGCAGCTCCCAAAATACAGAGGGCCAACTGGGATATCATTAGGCTCTTTTACCCAAAGGAAAACCGAGAGCATGCATCAAAATACCACTCCCTACCAACTAGCTAGCACACAAGCTCAGACCTCATACATTTATATCTATGCAGTAGGCGAGATAAGATAGACAGGTACCGGTAAGTTAATGTCATACACAACAGATGGGTTTTTTAAAGCTTAATTTGACCAGGTATATTGATTTTACTTGGTAAGATGTATGCCAATGCAGATTGTCCTCTTCTCTGGTACATTTTATGCACACTCAACATCTGTGATCTGATCACCAATTTCACATGGCAAAACACTACAAATAACCTGAGCTCAATCAACAACAAAAACATTAAAGCCACTCTGCATCTTTCTACAAGTCAATTTGGACGATATAACAGTTTCCCAAAGGTATTCACACATTGACACCTTGTGGCAGTGTAGTGTGAGAAATCCTTAGATACAAAGGTCATATTTGTGTTTCTAGGTCTTCATTTTATTGCGAACTTTTATTGGCAAAGCAGGGAATGTAGGCCTAGATGAGTAAAATAGGTAGACTAATGTCAGTATGTCATCCTATTTCACAGATATTGCCCATGGCTCATGTGCAGTGAAGTTCGTGGATCGGCACTTTTTGAGCAGGTGCATGCAGCACACACAAGCTAACTACATGTGTAAACGATGATGGGCAGCAAAGCTTACCCTTGGTCACATGTGGGTTTGCTACCTTACCCTGCTTTTAAATTGAACATACTAGGAAATGTCTGGCAGTGAAGTAGGCTCCCAATGCGAAGGGCTGTTTAGCTGTAACAAGACTGCCTGGTTTTAGGACTCAAATGACTAGCTAGTAGCTACTGCCTTCTCGTTCACTATCTGAGCAATCACTCCAATGACGTGACTTTGATATACAAATTAGCTAGGCAGTCCAACTAAATTTCAAGTTTACAAAAGAGTAGACTTGTGAGCTAACGTAGCTAGGTGGCAGCTGAGTGGCCTGAATGGGGCCTCGCGTCAGTCTAGTTATCCATACAAGCAAAGACCTTGCTTAGCAGGGTGATCGTTAACCTCTACACTTGAATGTAGACATGCCTCCACCGTGTGACGCCGACTACCCCACCCTGGCACTGTAGGAGAGGAGCGAGCTAGCTAGCTAAAACAACTAAAGTTAAGCTAACTAGCTAGTTAGTAAGCATTAATAACTACACTATTAGCAAAAAAAGTTTAGCCACAAATCTATCTAGCTACAGTAACTGGCGGTTCGATACTTTACTAGCAAACTGACGTTATTTAGATTAGAGAAAAGTGAATGGCATATCGTTAGCTAGCTAGTAGCTGACGTTAGTTGGGATGTGGTCAAGTGAAAGAGCTGGCTAGCTACACTACAGTAACCTTTGCAAGTAAACAAACATAAAATGTTATCTAACGTTAGCAACACTTAGACGGTGTACGTTAATAATTCCTAGCTAACTGAACAAAACTTGGAGATAAATGTTATTATTGATTAATATATTTTAGCTAGCTAACATTACCTTTTTTCAATTCGTTGAACCAAACGTTGACGATGGTCTTCGAGTGTTTTCTATGATGGATAAGCCACAGTGACAGAGTCTGGACACTTTGTTGGGAATTGCTAAGCTCCGATAGTTTCTTTTCCAAAGCTGCCTCTGAAAAGGCCGACATGTCAACGATAATGTCAAATAATGAGAAAATAGTTCTCTACCAGATATTGGATGCTAGCTAGGTCATACAGCTAAGGTTAGCAATCTACCTAGCTAGCTAGCACGCAATGTGTTGTGCAAAAGCTACAGCCCTGTGTCTACCGAAGGACGCAGAGTCATTTGTGTCTGTTTAGAGCAAAATGTATCTAAAGTATACACCACGGTTGCCAGGTCTAGCTAAAACTTATATATACACTCATGACCTCTGAATACCCTCCCACAAAATTGTTTTTTCGCAGCAAGAGAGGAGTTGCCACATTTATCCAATTAACCATTTTTCCATAAGCAAATTAAAAAGCAATATCGAAATCATTTTTAACAACCTAGGCTAAGAAGCAAAATTCGGTTTTCCACCAAAATAATAATGATTGCAAGTTTAAGAATATGTCGCAAGAGAGAAGATAAATCACACTTACTAAACTCTCCAGATCATTTCCCGTCAATTTATGTTGATTTAATTTGTTTTGACTGTTATAATTAAGCAATAATGCCCGAGGAGGTGTGGTATATGGCCAATATACCACAGCGAAGGGTTGTTCTAAGACATAGCCCTTAGCTGTGGTATATTGGCCATATACAGTGCATTCGGAAAGTATTCAGACCCCTTGACTTTTTCCACATTTTGTTAAGTTACAGCCTTATTAAAAAATGTATGAAATAGTTTTCTTCCTTCATCAATTAAAAAAACCACACCCCATAATGACAAAGCAAAAACAGGTTTTTAGACATTTTATAAAAGAAAAAAACTGAAATATCACATTTACATAACAATTCAGACCCTTTACTCAGTACTTTGTTAATAAAGCACCTTTGGCAGTTATTACAGCATTGAGTCTTCTTGGGTATGAAGCTAAAAGCTTGGCACACCTGTATTTGGGGAGTTTCTCCCATTCTTCTCTGCAGGTCCTCTCAAGCACTGTCAAGTTGGATGGAGAGCCTCTCCACAGCTATTTTCAGGTCTCTTCAGGAATTTTCGATCGGGTTCAAGTCCAGGCTCTGGCTGGGCCACTCAAGGACATTCAGAGACTTGTCCCGAAGTCACTCTTGCGTTATCTTGGCTGGGCTCCTGAGTGGCGCAGCGGTCTAAGGCACTGCATCTCAGTGCAAGAGGCGACACTACAGTCCCTGGTTTGAATCCAGGCTTAATCACATCCGGCCGTGATTGGGAGTCTTTTTATTTCAATAGGCATAGGCTATTGACTAAAATCTGGGTTTAAAATTGCAATTCAACTTTGCAATGGTTTGCTGAGCTAGATGCAGGTAGCCTATAGCCCCTGTCAGGCAGACATCTCATTTCAGGGAAAAGTCCACAATGAAACTGGCATGAAATGTGGAGAATGATACATTTGCGATAGAGCTGTGACCATGATCACAATTGATGACTTCCAAATTAATTAACCAAATATGGCCATTAACAATGGCATAATAACACAAGGCTACAACAATAATCTGAGTTATAGGCAATTTATTAAAACCGTTTACCAGCTCCAGGTGGGCTGCACAAGTGGCACAAATTGATTTGCAATGACTCCATTGACATCGTAAATTCAACATATTTATTGTATCAAATGGTAGGCTATACCCTACAATGCCATATCAATTAATACCCTACTTGATGGCCAACAAATGCAAATGTCCCCTATCATTCACATTTAATGTCATTTTCATTGTGGACTTTTTCCCCATAACAGAAGCACGCGAGGAAGTTCCATAACTTCAATTTCAAACCCTAGAACTGAGCATGAGTAAAACCCTTAGCTTGATACGGTTATCCATGAGAAAAGCCGACATTAGAATGCAATTTAGAATGTATCTCAATCAATCAAATGTATTTATAAAGCCCTTTTTTACATCAGCAGATGTCACAAAGTGCTATACAGGAACCCAGCCTAAAACCCCAAACAATGCAGATGAAGTCGTTTTCCAATGCTTTGTTGCCGTTATGTAAGTTCTAACGCGCTAATATGTTTTATGGAAAAAGGATCTCTCCATAAAGACATATCTAAATAGCCTACCTACAACTGCTAAAAAGTTGTCATGACGTGTTGCTCTGTCGCACTCAGCTGCCCCTGCAGGAGCACTATCACAACCAGGGCTCTCAACGCACACACACACCCACCCCTCTGGCCCTCCCCCTCCACACCACTCACTCTGTAACAGCCTAGTCACTGCCTGATAGTCAGCAGCAGCAGGTCACAATGAAATATACTGTATTAATATGTTTTTAAGATAAATGTCATGGCGGCCGCAGTGCAATTTAGAAGTATTCCAAAAATCCGCCCCCCGCGACAAATAGATTTTCACCAGCGACATCATTTTCAAAGTAGCCCAATTGGCAAGAAAATCACGAACATGGCAACCCTGATTATATATATATTTTTTATAACCTTTATTTAGCTAGGCAAGTCAGTTTAGAACAAATTCGTATTTTCAATGACGGCTTACCCCTGACAACGCTGTGCCAATTGTGCACAGCTGGGACTCCCAATCACGGCCAGATGTGATACAGCCTGGATTCGAACCAGGGTGTCTGTAGTGACGCCTCAAGCACTGAGATGCAGTGCCTTAGAAAGCTGCGCTGCGATATACACACTGGCCCTGTTAATTTACGTGAATGTCTGTTTCTGTATTTTCATTGGGTCATTCTAGAAGGAAGGCGGGATCTGGCTAGTAAAACATTGTTAGTGTTTCATTCTTACATTCTCAAGAACTGTGTTGGTGTTACAGGATGTGCTATGTTGCAATGTGGAAAGAGCAGTCACAGTGGAAGCAGAATATTAGGGATGGCAACATGATTTGATAGACTTGGTTGTCGAAGACCAAATCAATGATTTCAAGAGATATTTCAGAAAACTATAATGAAAAAGACATGCAGAGACATTTGATTACAGTTAGAAACACAATATTTAAATTTGGTCTGTTTATGGAATATGGATAGGGTAAAGGCAACATGGCAGGGACACTGACAGCACCACGTGATTGATCACAGAGGAACTTCCTCAACCTCAGACAGGTGGATTGTTGCGATCATTGTTAGCAGACAGGATGATTTTGGGCCTGTGGATGACAAGGTGGCGTTTAGAAGTGTCCTGGTAGTCAAAGTAATTGAGGTTGAGTTTCGTCGCTATCCTCCTGCCCTGGCACTCCAAGAGCTGTGAAATAAATATAAAAATATTCTGTAATAGAAGTGGATGAGCAAGGGAATGGAATGGGCAGTGATATAGACCACATACTACATTATGGTCAGATGTTTACTAAAAAATATGATTGGTTGATGAGAAGCAGGCCAGGGCCCATTTCTAGGATCAGTTTTGCCTTCTAGATCATCATGAATAGGATTATATGGACAGATCCTGGATCAGCAACCCTACTCTGAGACGCTTCGTCATCTAGTGGCAATAGTAATTCTACTCAGCAATGATACCTCATATTTCTCTGAGAAGCCACTGAGTTCCCTCTCTTCAATCTTGTATCCATTCAGCATCAGCTTGTACATCAGCAGTACCTGTCCTGAAATTATGTCATGAACATTAGCCTGCAATACCTTGAGACTTAAATCAGTCCTTTTGCTGGACATCCATTCAAACTATCTCTTCACTTTTGTTTTGATTATCTGAGCACCAATAGCCCATGACTGATATGAATGAAGGATCACAATTCCCCACTGACAGAAAGGAGTAGCAGTACTAGGACCTCACCACTCTTCTGCGCTATCATGCGTATGTAGATCTGGTGCAAGGGGCCCCTGTGGCGTAGGTGTGTGTGGATGTAGTAGCGGTACTCCTTCTTCTTGTGATCGATCACCAGGCGCCGGCGGAAGGCCCCGGAACAGACCAGCCACAGAGAGAGACACATGCTGAACACCAGGAACCCAGTATACTTGTGATGGTCCTGAACCAGGAAGAGGTAAGCTTAAAGGTTATGGTAAAGGTCAGTCGAAGGGAGAACAACTGAAGAAAGGACTAGGACAACAGTTAATGTTATGAGATTTCTAACTGCTCACAAAAGGAAAACTAAACATGTGAGATGTGTTTACAATTCTCCCTTTTCAACCAGTATTCAAAAAAGAGAAATAGCATGTCGGGCAATTTCAGGTTGTGTGCCTATTCCTCATGGGAGCACTTACACACCCCAAACTCCATGTTCATGTAACAGGCAGTTCCAATGGTGGAGGCGATCAGTAGCAGTGAACCTTTCCAGATGTTTTCATGCAGGTATTCAAGAACAAACACTGCAACAAATCATATCACCATCAACCAGAAAACCAACCAAAGTACCATTTGAAAAAAAATCACCTGAAACAAAATAATCTGAGATAGCAATAAAAGAACAGTTAGAAATGAGAGACGTCAATGATAGATCTCTTACCGTCCTTCACTGTAGTGAATGGATAGCAAGGGTTGTTCTTGATCTTGTCTGTGAGTGCTTGCTCAGTGGCGTTGAACTGATGGTCCCACGTGCCAAAAATCCCGATAGTCATGGTGCTAACAGGCTAAATGGAGAGGGTTACATGAGAGAAAACACAATGTCAATAATTGAAAGTTGCACTACAGTGTTATTTTAGTGTAAAGAGTGTATCATGCAAAATACTCACACTCGTTGTTATGCATGTTTTAGTCAAAAATACATGTTCTGTAACCAAATCCCTAAACCTTCTGCCTCCTACAGTGGAAGATGGAAGACAGTAAATTGACAACAATAGGTTGTTATGGTAACTAAGTAATTCTTGTTGTCTGATAACATTCTAGAGCCCTATGATTTCTATTCTACTGAGCTCCCCTAAAACAGAAAGGGTTCATAGCCCAAAGCTGTGAGCTGAAATGTCTTACAGCGTTCACAATGATTCTCTGGGGTTGCAGTTTTGCTAAATCTGTCCTCAGGGAGTTAAATGTGGTGTGATCACCAATTTTAGTATCACGTGAATGTGCTCATTCGATAGCAAGGTCAAGGGATTATTATTAAAAGTAATGTACATATCAATCATTTTCTGAATGTGGCTGCTGTTTCATGTTGGCTTGTGAGTGTTTTTGCTACCTCCCTGTGTAGTGAGACAGCACGTTACCACTGTTATCGGTGTCCCGTCAACAGGACAGTTGTAAATCATGCAGCGCGTTATGTCAAGATCGCAGATTTTAGAGAAACAACAAATCTCGGTACATATAAGTGTCTTATATCATCTGAAAGCTTAAATTCTTGTAAATATAACTGCACTGTCCAATTAATAGTAGCTATTACTGCGGAAAAAAATCCATGCTATTGTTTGAGGAGAGCTCCTAACAACAAAACACTTTTTTTCACCGCAATAGGTTTGATAAATTCACCTCTGCAGGTGAAATGTGTACTCCTGCCCTTACGATTTCCATAACCCATATTTTAAGCATTTTTTTTTTTAAAGAAAAACCTAAAAATGTTCCTCAAATTAAGACATTGCTTTCACAACCACGCAGCTTTCACGCTGGAGCAAATCTCCTGTTCAGTAAATTAGTCGATCACACAATACATTGTTTTAACAAATTCCTCCCATACACTAGTGTTCCATTCATACATCATATTCAGTACTCTCTTCTTTCATACATAACGTTATAGATCTAAAAACTCAGCTCATACAGAACTGGTTGGGGTATTCATTCACCTCTTTCACACCAGAGCTAGTCTCCTGACAGCTCTCCTTCAGTCAGTACTTACTAACTACATTTCAATTCTCTTAATATCCACATTTCAATCAATCAGCTTATTATCCAAATGTCTATCAATCAGCTTAACACATCCTTTCCACACTCACACAACTTTCACATCCACTTAGTACTACTCCCAAACACTTGGTAATCTCCCCTATTACACCATTTGCATTTTCAACGATTCTCTTATTGTTACTTGCTATGCACCATATGTAACACCATATGTTCTCTTGCCGCTACTTCCTATACATATATAACACCACGTGTTATTAGTAATGGCAGCAGACCATGTAGACACTGCTCTTATAAATGCCAACAGACAGCTGCCATTTTGTTTTTTTCCTAACAAAATGTTTTTAATACAAATTAATTTAAATTGACTTACTGAAATTCATTAGACATGTCCCTCATTGGTTCGCAGAGAAGGTATTTTCCCCAGGGCAGCTCTCAATAAAAGTCTGGGCGGGTCCACATCTTTGTTCAGACGGGAAATTCCCTTATGAAAGCGGCACCGATATCTCCCTCACAGACCTTCACTGGGATGCTCCACAAGTGGAATTACTGATCCTGTTCGTTGACGCCAAATTGTCGTGGAAAGCCCCCCCCTCATATCTTTACCAAGCACAGGCAGGGACCAATGATTGTATATGACACCAAAAGGCAAGACGACCATTTAAAAGGCTGTCTCTTCACATAGCATTATTTCCTTCACATGCCCCTTCCACACCAAACAGCTTTTAAAACAAGAAGTGCTATTATAGCCTTAGCATCAATCAGAGTGGTTCAAACCATACACACACACAACAGAAAAAAATAGTGTGTATAGCTCTTTTAATGAAAAACAGAGTAGTGTAGAGGAATGCAATTCCAGTTCATTTTAATGCAAATTTACAGTGCAAACATAACTACAAAGCCCCAATTTACTCGATACACATCAAACCACTAAGGAGTTGTATTATACAGTGTACAAAACATTAGGAACACCTGCTCTTTTCATGACCGTGTGCCCAGATGAAAGCTATGATCCCTTATTGATGTCACCTGTTAAATCCACTTCAATCAGCATAGATAAAAGGGGAGGAGACAGGTTAAAGAAGGATTTTTAAGCCTTGAGACAATTGAGACATGGATTGTTTATGTGTGCCATTCAGAGGGTGCATGGGCAAGACAAACAATTTAAGTGCTTTTGAACGGGTTATGGTAGTAGCTGCCAGGCACACTGGTTTGAGTGTATCAAGAACTACAACGCTGCTGGGTTTTTCACTCTCAACAGTTTTCCATGTGATTCAAGAATGGTCCACCACCCAGTGCACATCCGGCCAACTTGACAACTGTGGGAAGCATTGGAGACAACATGGGCCAGCATCCCTGTGGAACACTTTCGATACCTTCCAGAATTGAGGCTGTTCTGAGGGCAAAAGGTGGGGTGGGGTGGGTGCAACTCAATATTAGGAAGGTGTTCCTAATGTTTTGTACACTCAGTGTATATACACATTTACTTAGATAAACACAAACATTAAATCAAAACAGGGCCATAGAAAGCACAACAATAACACTTCTATCGTTATGATTATTCTTCGTTCAACATGACTCAAATAAACAGCTAGTGCACTGCCCAGTGTGAAATCACAGCACATGCAACAATAGGGAAGGATCGTGCAACAAGAGTCAAATTATAATTCAATCTGAGATATTTAAGACTTTGATGTGGTTTTCAAAAAATTGTATTCATTTTAGTGGACGTAACTTAGTGTATAGTTTCAATGGAGAACATATCAACGGATTGGTCAGTAGTGGAGTGTTAAAACTAAAAATGTGTTCTCTAGTCAAAAAATGTGTTGACTAGTCAAAGTGATTCTGTGTTTCCAGCCTCTCCTTATTCTACCTTCAAGTCTTCCAGTGTTTACACAGATCCATGTTTGAGCAGGAAACCTCACAGAATATGCCCCTCTGCGTCCCATGCATCATTCAGAACCACAGAAGTGTTGAGTTTCCTCATTTACTTTCAACTTCACAGCAACCCTGCCTTCTATAGCAACTTCAATAAATATATAATTAATAACTTATATCCTTCAATCTCGGTGTTCATCTACTACATGTCAGTAAAAAAAAGTGATATTTTTGTAACAGCTCTGTATAAAAGTGTTCCGAAATTCCAATACCTGAACATTTCACATTAGTAAGAATGGAGAGAACGGGAAAAAAACACTACTATTTACTATACATGAAGACAGAGACAAATGAAGAATTAGTAAGGATAAGCGAAAAGTAAGAGGGAAAAAATTTATCCAAAAGAAGCCAATGGGACATTCCACATTTAGTTTATACAAAAGCATCTCAATTACCAAGCTTCCCAACATTCAGAACATAAGGGGGAAAAAAACATCTAGCATTCCATTAATAATATATACACATACAGTACCAGTCCAAAAAGTTTGGACACTCCTACTCATTCGAGGATTTCTATTTATTTATACTATTTTCTACATTGTACAATAATAGTGAAGACATGAAATAACACATAGGGAATCATGTAGTACCCAAAAAAAGTGTTAAACATATCAAAATATATTTTATATTTGAGATTCTTCAAAGTACCCACCCTTTACCTTGACGATAGCTTTGCACACTCTTGGAATTCTCTCAACCAGCTTCATGAGGTAATCACCTGGAATGCATTTCAATTAACAGGTGTGCCTTGTTAAAAGTTCATTTGTGGAATTTCTTTCCTTCTTAATGCGTTTGAGCCAATCAGTTGTGTTGTGACAAGGTAGGGGTGGCATACAGAAGAAAGCCCTATTTGGCCAAGTCCATATTATGGCAAGAACAGCTCAAATAAGCAAAGAGAAACAACAGTCCATCTTTAATACATGGAGGTCAGTCAATGCGGACTTTGAACGCTTCTTCAAGTGCAGTCGCAAAATCAAGTGCTATGATGAAACTGGCTCTCATGAGGACCGACACAGGAAAGGAAGACCCAGAGTTACCTCTGCTGCAGAGGATACGTTCATTAGAGTTACCAGCCTCAGAAATTACAGCCCAAATAAATGCTTCACAGAGTTCATGTAACAGACACATCTCAACATCAACTGTTCAAAGGAGACTGTGTGGATCAGGCCTTCATGGTAAAATTGCTGCAAAGAAACCACTACTAAAGGACACCAATAAGAAGAAGTGACTTGCTTGGGCCAAGAAACATGAGCAATGGACATTAGACCGGTGGAAATCAGTCCTTTGGTCTGATGAGTCTAAATGTGAGATTTTTGGTTCCAACTGTGTGTTTGTAAGACGCAGAGTAGGTGAACGGATGATCTCCGCATGTGTGGTTCTCACCGTGAAGCATGGAGGAGGTGGTGTGATGGTGCTTTGCTGGTGACACCGTCTGTGATTTATTTAGAATTGAAGGCACACTTAACCAGCATGGCTAGCACAGCATTCTGCAGTGATACACCATCCCATCTGGTGTGCACTTAGTGGAATTAACATTTGTTTTTCAACAAGACAATGACCCAACATACCTCCAGACTGTATAAGGGCTATTTGACCAAGGAAAGTGATGAGTGCTGCATCAGATGACCTGGCGTCCACAATCATCCGACCTCAATCCAACTGAGACGGTTTGGGATGAGTTGGACCGCAGTGAAGAAAAAGCAGCCAACAAGTGCTCAGAATATGTGGGAACTCCTTCAAGACTGTTGGAAAAGCATTCCAGGTGAATGAGAGAATGCCGGTTGAGAGAATGCCAAGAGTGTGCAAAGCTGTCATCAAGCTAAAGGGTGGCTACTTTGAAGAACCTAAAATATATTTGATTTGTTTAACAGTTATTTCATAGTTTTGATATCTTCACTATTATTCAACAATGTAGAAAATAGTAAAATAAAGAAAAACCCTTGAATGAGTAGGTGTGTCCAAACATTTTTAATTTGATTTTTTATTACCCCTTTTTCGTGTTATCCAATTGGTAGTTACAGTCTTGTCTCATCGCTGCAACTCCCGTACGGACACGGGAGAGACAAAGGTCGAGAGCCTTGCGTCCTCCGAAACACAACCCAACCAAGCCGCACTGCTACTTGACACAATGCCCACCTAACCCGGAAGCCAGCCGCACCAATGTGTCGGAGGAAACGCGTACACCTGGCGACCGTGTCAGCACGCACTGCACCCGGCCCGCCACAGGAGTCGCTAGAACGCGATGGCACAAGAACATCCCTGCCGGCCAAACCCCCCCCCAGCCCCCCAATCCGGATGACGCTGGGCCAATTGTGCGCCACCCCATGGGTCTCCCGGTCGTGGCCGGTTGCGACAGAGCCTGGACTCAAACCCAGAATCTCTAGTGGCACAGCTAGCACTGTGATGCAGTGCCTTAGACCACTGCGCCACTCGGGAGGCGTGTCCAAACTTGACTGGTACTGTACATACATTTTTATTCATGTTGTACATCCATGTTAACAACATTCACATCTTGTGGAGTGGGTTAGAGGTGCGCGCTCTCGCATTAATAGCTGGGTGCTCTGCCATTCACATCTTATTGGAGTTTTGGTCTTTGTACTGGTTAGCGATGCGTAGTGATGTCATTATATATATATATATATATATATTCAGTGAGCATCACAGCCATACACTCCCCGGGCATGCCTAGAGAGAGCTGGTTAGGGAACTAAGCGTCATATACATTTCACACAGAACTATGTACAGCTACGTAACAAGCAGGCTAGGAGAGGTATCCCACCGGAGGGTTTTTATGAATCTATTCAGCTCATCTCAGCTGTTTCAGGTGCCATGCAGAGTTAATTTACATTGGCAGGAAAACGAGGGAACACCAGAGGGGGAGAATATAGCAGGAAAGGTATCTTCCTTAAAAAGCGCTGGCCTGCATCACAGCGTGGCTCTCTCCATCAGATAGCATACCACTCTCTCTCTCTCTACAGTGCTTAATCTACAAGGCAAGGAAGACCGCCAAAATCGCAGAGGACAGGAGAGTTCTATAGAATTTGTAGTGATGGACTAGTTAGATACCATATCTCTGTAAGTAGAAGCAGATTGCCAAGGAGGACAGAACAAGCAGAATACATAAAAACAAACAAGGAATGTAAAAAAAAGGAATAACTTATAACATACTTAAATAGAACTTTAAATAAATAACTTCAAAAGTGTGCCCTTCTTTGCTGCACTCTATGGAAGGCCTGCTGCAATAGGTGACAGAACCATTTTTTCTGTCACCCAATTCGTCTCCTGAAGGAGGTGGGATGAAGGCGGGGAGGTGTAACAGACAAATTGGAGGGAACCTCAAAAAGTGGAACAAATCATACAAAAAGACAGCGAGGGGAAAAGAGCATCATTCAATCCTCCTGGCTGCCTTCCTCTCCCTTTCCTCTAGAGGGCGCCGCTCCATCACTCACGGGAACGGCCCACGATAGCCAGGATGTAGAGGAAGATGTTGATGATGTCTGTGTAGAGGTTGAGGGCGGCAAAGATGTACTCTTCTGGACTCAGAGCCAGCTTCTTGTTGCCCAGGAGGAGCTGGGTGTCCACGGCCAAGAACTACAACCACACAGAACATGGAGTCAGGAATTATTATGGCAAGAGACACATTCAAATCAGCCAATCATGTACAGCAGAATTGTAACGCTGTGCATACAGATCTGAGTAGGTACATCACATGGATTTTCAGGTTAGGATTCAGCCCATTATGCTGATGTTTTTTAATGCTTCATATTCTTATAACCACAAAAGTTACCAGTGATGTTCTGCCATACTATTATAAGCCTGAACTCATCATAGACTATTCTGAATAAAATATAAATAATGTTCTCATCTTTAAATGGTCCGTTAATGTCTCTACCATATCCCACAACCAACCACTGGAATTCATCCCTCACATCTGTCCATCTCTACCAGGTCTTATGTCACCGCTCTATTCTTCCTCCAGGCCACTGGACCATCTTCACCACCCATCCTCGCTAACACGCTGCTCCACCCCATCCTCGCTAACACGCTGCTCCACCCCATCCTCGCTAACACGCTGCTCCACCCCCATCCTCGCTAACACGCTGCTCCACCCCCATCCTCGCTAACACGCTGCTCCACCCCATCCTCGCTAACACGCTGCTCCACCCCCATCCTCGCTAACACGCTGCTCCACCCCATCCTCGCTAACACGCTGCTCCACCCCATCCTCGCTAACACGCTGCTCCACCCCATCCTCGCTAACACGCTGCTCCACCCCCATCCTCGCTAACACGCTGCTCCACCCCCATCCTCGCTAACACGCTGCTCCACCCCATCCTCGCTAACACGCTGCTCCACCCCCATCCTCGCTAACACGCTGCTCCACCCCATCCTCGCTAACACGCTGCTCCACCCCATCCTCGCTAACACGCTGCTCCACCCCCATCCTCGCTAACACGCTGCTCCACCCCATCCTCGCTAACACGCTGCTCCACCCCATCCTCGCTAACACGCTGCTCCACCCCCATCCTCGCTAACACGCTGCTCCACCCCCATCCTCGCTAACACGCTGCTCCACCCCATCCTCGCTAACACGCTGCTCCACCCCCATCCTCGCTAACACGTTGCTCCACCCCATCCTCGCTAACACGCTGCTCCACCCCATCCTCGCTAACACGTTGCTCCACCCCCATCCTCGCTAACACGCTGCTCCACCCCATCCTCGCTAACACGCTGCTCCACCCCATCCTCGCTAACACGCTGCTCCACCCCATCCTCGCTAACACGCTGCTCCACCCCATCCTCGCTAACACGCTGCTCCACCCCCATCCTCGCTAACACGCTGCTCCACCCCCATCCTCGCTAACACGCTGCTCCACCCCCATCCTCGCTAACACGCTGCTCCACCCCCATCCTCGCTAACACGCTGCTCCACCCCATCCTCGCTAACACGCTGCTCCACCCCATCCTCGCTAACACGCTTGCCCCCCCCCCATCCTCGCTAACACGCTGCTCCACCCCATCCTCGCTAACACGCTGCTCCACCCCATCCTCGCTAACACGCTGCTCCACCCCATCCTCGCTAACACGCTGCTCCACCCCCATCCTCGCTAACACGCTGCTCCACCCCATCCTCGCTAACACGCTGCTCCACCCCATCCTCGCTAACACGCTGCTCCACCCCATCCTCGCTAACACGTTGCTCCACCCCCATCCTCGCTAACACACTGCCCCACCCCATCCTCACTAACACGCTGCTCCACCCCATCCTCGCTAACACGCTGCTCCACCCCCATCCTCGCTAACACGCTGCTCCACCCCCATCCTCGCTAACACGCTGCTCCACCCCATCCTCGCTAACACGCTGCTCCACCCCCATCCTCGCTAACACGCTGCTCCACCCCATCCTCGCTAACACGCTGCTCCACCCCATCCTCACTAACACGCTGCCCCACCCCATCCTCACTAACACGCTGCCCTCTCTCCCATCCTCGCTAACACGCTGGTCCACCCCATCCTCGCTAACACGCTGCTCCACCCCATCCTCGCTAACACGCTGCTCCACCCCATCCTCGCTAACACGTTGCTCCACCCCATCCTCGCTAACACGTTGCTCCACCCCATCCTCGCTAACACGCTGCTCCACCCCATCCTCGCTAACACGCTGCTCCACCCCATCCTCGCTAACACGTTGCTCCACCCCCATCCTCGCTAACACGCTGCTCCACCCCATCCTCGCTAACACGTTGCTCCACCCCCATCCTCGCTAACACGCTGCCCCACCCCATCCTCGCTAACACGCTGCCCCACCCCCATCCTCGCTAACACGCTGCCCCACCCCATCCTCGCTAACACGCTGCTCCACCCCATCCTCGCTAACACGCTGCTCCACCCCATCCTTGCTAACACGCTGCCCCACCCCATCCTCGCTAACACGCTGCCCCACCCCATCCTCACTAACACGCTGCCCTCTCTCCCATCCTCGCTAACACGCTGCTCCACCCCCATCCTCGCTAACACGCTGCCCCACCCCATCCTCGCTAACACGCTGCTCCACCCCATCCTCGCTAACACGCTGCTCCACCCCATCCTCGCTAACACGCTGCCCCACCCCATCCTCGCTAACACGCTGCCCTCTCTCCCCATCCTCGCTAACACGCTGCTCCACCCCATCCTCGCTAACACGCTGCTCCACCCCATCCTCGCTAACACGCTGCCCCACCCCATCCTCGCTAACACGCTGCTCCACCCCATCCTCGCTAACACGCTGCCCCACCCCATCCTCGCTAACACGCTGCTCCACCCCATCCTCGCTAACACACTGCTCCACCCCATCCTCGCTAACACACTGCTCCACCCCATCCTCGCTAACACACTGCTCCACCCCATCCTCGCTAACACGCTGCTCCACCCCATCCTCGCTAACACGCTGCCCCACCCCATCCTCGCTAACACGCTGCCCTCTCTCCCCATCCTCGCTAACACGCTGCCCTCTCTCCCCATCCTCGCTAACACGCTGCCCTCTCTCCCCATCCTCGCTAACACGCTGCCCTCTCTCCCCATCCTCACTAACACGCTGCCCCACCCCATCCTCACTAACACGCTGCCCCACCCCATCCTCACTAACACGCTGCCCCACCCCATCCTCACTAACACGCTGCCCCACCCCATCCTCGCTAACACGCTGCCCCACCCCCATCCTCACTAACACGCTGCCCCACCCCATCCTCACTAACACGCTGCCCCACCCCATCCTCACTAACACGCTGCCCCACCCCATCCTCGCTAACACGCTGCCCCACCCCATCCTCGCTAACACGCTGCCCCACCCCCATCCTCACTAACACGCTGCCCCACCCCCATCCTCACTAACACGCTGCTCCACCCCCATCCTCACTAACACACTGCTCCACCCCATCCTCGCTAACACGCTGCCCCACCCCCATCCTCACTAACACGCTGCCCCACCCCCATCCTCACTAACACGCTGCCCCACCCCATCCTCACTAACACGCTGCCCTCTCCCATCCTCACTAACACGCTGCTCCACCCCATCCTCACTAACACGCTGCTCCACCCCATCCTCGCTAACACGCTGCTCCACCCCATCCTCGCTAACACGCTGCTCCACCCCCATCCTCGCTAACACGCTGCTCCACCCCCATCCTCGCTAACACGCTGCTCCACCCCCATCCTCGCTAACACGCTGCTCCACCCCCATACTCGCTAACACGCTGCCCCACCCCATCCTCACTAACACGCTGCCCTCTCCCATCCTCACTAACACGCTGCTCCACCCCATCCTCACTAACACGCTGCTCTCCCCATCCCTCTCTCCCTCTCCCACATCCTCATTAACACGCTGCCCTCTCTCCCATCCTCACTAACACGCTGCTCTCCCAATCCCTCTCTCCCTCTCCCACATCCTCACTAACACGCTGCCCTCTCCCCCATCCTCATTAACACGCTGCCCTCTTCCCCATCCTCACTAACACGCTTCCCTCTCCCCCTCTCGCCCTACATCCTCACTAACAAGCTGCCCTCTCCCCCATCCCTCTCTCCCTCCATCCTCACTAACATGCTTCCCTCTCTTTTTACTGCCTTGTTTAAAGGTGAATGAGAGCTTTGGGCACAACACTTGGTGAGTATGATTAGTGCCCATAACTGACTGATCGCATCAGCAAGGTCATTTTTCCACCTTTAGAGTTTCCAAAATGTAACCATGTTTTTTTATACATTTTTTGTTTCCTTCTCACTTTTCCACATGAAAAGATGAAATTATCCCAGTTTGCAGGGAGAGCAGACTGGGCTCAGACAGAGGTGGAAAACCTGATGCCACCAGCATCTGCGTGATAATCCGGTCACATGGCCAAACAGTTGGACTCAGTCAATTCCTGTCCCGCTGAGCTTTGATTCTGTTAGAGCTCAATGGGTATAGCCCAATGACTTACATATACACACACACACACACGAAAGGCAGCGCTGTGTTGAAGACAGGGTTTATATACACATCCTTGGTATAGCCCTGCCACAACCCTGTCATTTAGCAACCATCCCATATGCACGATAACATTGATTATAATGACAGACATCCCTAGTAAACAACAGACCCTTTATACTAAAATTTGTCCTGATAGTCAACCATGCCACGTTTACTTAGTACACTTTCACAGGTCACACAGTGGCGTGGATGAGGCGAGTGCCCCCCTTAAAACATGAAGCCCTGAAAAGTGCCATATAAATGCAATACATCATTAAAATGCAGGCGAGTTCCTCTACTTACGCAGGTGAAGAGCAGGGCTCCCAGGGAGGCGTAGACAATGTGGAGGATCCTGTGGCGGATGAAGATGCAGAGGATGGAGAAGAGCAGCAGGACGATCAAACACACGAACAGAACGCCGCGGCAGGAAGTGAAGTCATACTTGCTCTGGATTAGGGGAGAAAACAGAGAAATTAGGGATTGTCAAGGATTGTTATTGTCCCAAGAGGGAGTTGAGGTTAAAGCCCCCGAACATTCCTCAAATCTCAAGGCTATGCCATAGTATGTGATAGTAATAGTGACAGTATGTAACAGTGATAGTGACATTATGTAATAGCGATAGTAAGTGATAGTGACAGTAATAGTATGTGATAGTAATAGTGACAGTATGTAAGTGACAGTATGTAATAGTAAGTGATAGTAATAGTAATAGTGACAGTATGTAATAGTGACAGTATGTAATTGTGACAGTAATAGTGACAGTATGTAATAGTGACAGTAATAGTGGCAGTATGTAAAAGTGACAGTAATAGTGGCAGTATGTTACAGTATGTAATAGTGACAGTAATAGTATGTGATAGTAATAGTGACAGTAACAGTATGTGATAGTAATAGTGACAGTAATAGTACGTGATAGTAATAGTATGTGATAGTAATAGTGACAGTATGTAACAGTGATAGTGACATTATGTAATAGCGATAGTAAGTGATAGTGACAGTGATAGTAATAGTGACAGTATGTAAGTGACAGTATGTAATAGTAAGTGATAGTAATAGTAATAGTGACAGTATGTAATAGTGACAGTAATAGTATGTGATAGTAATAGTGACAGTATGTAATAGTGACAGTAATAGTGGCAGTATGTTACAGTATGTAATAGTGACAGTAATAGTATGTGATAGTAATAGTGACAGTAATAGTACGTGATAGTAATAGTATGTGACAGTATGTAATAGTGACAGTATGTAATAGTGATAGTAAGTGATAGTAATAGTGACAGTATGTAGTGACAGTATGTAATAGTGACAGTATGTAATAGTGAGTGATAGTAATAGTGACAGTATGTAATAGTGAAAGTAAGTGATAGTAATAGTGACAGTAATAGCATGTGAAAGTAATAGTGACAGTATGTAATAGTGACAGTAATAGTATGTGATAGTGACAGTGTGTAAGTGACCGTATGTAATAGTGATAGTAAGTGATAGTAATAGTGACCGTAATAGTATGTGATAGTAATAGTGACAGTATGTAAGTGGCAGTAATAGTATGTAATAGTGACAGTATGTTACAGTATGTAATAGTGACAGTAATAGTATGTGATAGTAATAGTGACAGTATGTAATAGTGACAGTAATAGTGGCAGTATGTTACAGTATGTAATAGTGACAGTACTAGTATGTGATAGTAATAGTGACAGTGATAGTAATAGTGACAGTAATAGTACGTGATAGTAATAGTATGTGACAGTATGTAATAGTGACAGTATGTAATAGTGATAGTAAGTGATAGTAATAGTGACAGTATGTAGTGACAGTATGTAATAGTGACAGTATGTAATAGTGAGTGATAGTAATAGTGACAGTAATAGCATGTGAAAGTAATAGTGACAGTATGTAATAGTGACAGTAATAGTATGTGATAGTGACAGTGTGTAAGTGACCGTATGTAATAGTGATAGTAAGTGATAGTAATAGTGACCGTAATAGTATGTGATAGTAATAGTGACAGTATGTAAGTGGCAGTAATAGTATGTAATAGTGACAGTATGTTACAGTATGTAATAGTGACAGTATGTTACAGTATGTAATAGTGACAGTATGTAATAGTGACTGTAAGTGATAGTAATAGTATGTTACAGTATGTAATAGTGACAGTAATAGTGGCAGTAATAGTACATGATAGTAAGTGATAGTAATAGTGGCAGTATGTAATAGAATGTGATAATAATAGTGGCAGTAATAGTATGTAATAGTGACAGTATGTTACAGTATGTAATAGTGACAGTATGTTACAGTATGTAATAGTGGCAGTAATAGTATGTGATAGTAATAGTATGTTACAGTATGTAATAGTGACAGTAAGTCAGTGATAGCAATAGTAAGTGACAGTAATAGTTTGTGATAGTAATAGTGACAGTAATAGTTTGTGATAGTAATAGTGACAGTAATAGTGGCAGTAATAGTACGTGATAGTATGTAATAGTAAGTTACAGTATGTAATAGTGACAGTAATAGTTTGTGATAGTAATAGTAAGTGATAGTAATAGTGACCGTATGTAATAGTGACAGTATGTAATAGTGACAGTAATAGTATGTGATAATAATAGTGACAGTATGTAATAGTAATAGTGACAGTATGTGATAGTGATAGTGACAGTAACAGTATGTGATAGTAATAGTGACAGTAACAGTATGTGATAGTAATAGTGACAGTATGTAATAGTGACAGTATGTAATAGTGAAACTGAAACAAAGGCCATGGAGGCAGAAAAAGACTCCATAATATCATGGTTTGCAAAACCGTAAGTGTGACACTGACAGCAAGGTGGGAGTAAGGATGGAGTGTGTGTGTGTGTGTGTGTGTATATATATACGCATTCATGCCTGTGTGCACTACTGACCTGTAGTGAGAAGAGGACCACGGTGAAGCAGACCACAGCGGTGATGCCCACAGCCATGATGACAGTCTCTGTGTCGTAGAAGCTGGCGATCATCCCCACCATGTAGGACAGACTCAGGGTCAGGATGGACTGAGGGCAGACAACGTCAGTATTACAACCACAACACATCCCTCTCAGAATGTTATATAACTAATATATAGAGACAAATCAGGTCATCAATTTTATTTAAAGCCACAATATGTAACTTTTTGGGCGACCAGACAAAATTCACTTACAAATGTGAGTTATAGATCTGTAATTCTCATTGAAAGCAAGTCTATGAAGTGGTAGATCTGTTCTATGTACACTATTTCTATGCTTCCAGTTTTTAAGTTTAGTTTTCGGTTTTGTACACCAGCTTCAAACCGCTGAAAATACAATATTTTGGGTTATGGAAAATATATGTCAAAGCGGTTCAGATGGTACAATGAATCTTTACACTATATTTGCTTATTTTTTTTCATATAGAAACTGAAATTAGGCAAACGATTAGAATTTTAGCAACCAGGAAATGGCAGAGTGCTTTCTGCATATTGCACCTTTAATCAATCTAATCTGTGTTTCATCGCTTTGTTGATTTCTCACGGTTTTATAAAACGTGACAATATCTATCTTATATTTGTAACTCTACTCTAATATCAATATCTACCCAATTCCAGCAACATTGTCCCAAACCAAGACCTGAAACATTAACAGATACATAGGGTTGATACATTAGACAATGCATCTATTAGAGGTTAAAAGAAAGAGTCTACGTCCCAAATGGCACACTATTCCCTATGTAGTGCACTACTTGCACCCTATTCCCTACATAGTGCACTACTTTTAAAATAGAACACTACATAGGGAATAGGGTTCCATTTAGCATGCAACCAGAGTCAGGGTGGGGCTGTACCAATGCTATCAGGTTCCAGGGGTGTTTGCGCCGGAACTCTCCACAGCAGCTGAGGGTGATGAGAGACACAAAGAAGATGGCGTAGGACACGTAGTACGTCCAGGGGTTACGCCGCACAAACAATTTGGCATCGTCCACAAAGGTAAAGACGGCCACGAAGGAGAAGGTGACCATAAGCTGAACGGTCAGCACCAGGAACACCTAGGAGGAGGTGGAGAAAGTTGGACAGACAGATGTTATAGGACTGTCTCAAGAAAGATTTTCAATAACTATGACAAAGTGTCAGTCAACATTGGCTATTGAAATTAAAGTTGAAACATTGCTGGTTAGATTTGTTAGGGAATTTCTTTATTTTGAATAATAGTCAAAATCATGAAAAGAATAGCAGATCACTGTATTATTCATGAAGTTTATTTGGACAGGGACAATGTACCGCAAAAACATACAGTACCTCTCAAAAGTGAGAAGTGATGCGTTGCACCATTTATTTATTTACATTTTTGCACCAGATTTAGCTAAAAGCTCATTTACATCTGAATAACTAGGAGCTGATAGAATGGTTTGGTTTCAATCTCCTCCATTCTCTCAACTGACAGCATGTTATTCTGTTGTCATTCATGCAGTCCCGTCCCCTCTTCTCTCCCGTCTCACCTTTCTGATGAACGCCTGTCGGATGCTCTTGTCCTCAAAGCCAGAGTTGGTAAACTCCTCGTTGTCGTAGTAAGATGGCGGCACGTCCCCATGGTAACCGTCACCCACGGAAGCTGAAAACCCCAGACAACAACAAAAATAAGGACCAAATAGCAACCATGGGTTTAATCACTACAGGGGTGAGACTATTGGCAATCAAATGCTTGTAGATTGTGAGACTATTGTATGTGTTGTTTTGACACGGGTCATTAACAGGGCTAGTTCTATATAGTTGTTGATCAGTCAGTGAGACAGTTTAACCTCAGGAGGATGATCTATGTGCTTCTTCAGCACACTAGGTTGATGATGGACAGTGAAAGACACAGGCAGCAATTTCTCAGGGTAATTATACATCCATCTAAGTGGAAAACCAAACAGTGACCTTAAGAATTTCCAAACCTGCCTTTCAAATGGAAAACTGACATAAGCAGGAGTGAAGACTGGTAACATAATTAATTTAACTGTACCTGAGCACATTGTGTTTGGCCCACTTGGATTAATGATGTATGACATGTGCTTGAGTGTTACAAAACATTTAAGTGTAGAAATAATGTGCATGTTAGCCCAGGTCTTGGGACAGTTTTGCAATCGTATAGCCATTAAAGCATAGAATGTAGGTAAACCCAGAAGAACCAGAAAGAGTGTCTAGAGAGCAACCTTTTCCTAGATTTGTCATGACACCATATGACTTCTCTTCCAAACATAAATCATGTGAAATGTCTCAAGCACAGCTATATGTCCACTACTGTCTACTCACTGTTGGGGTCACCAGGGAACCCTGGCTGTGCAGGTTGCTGGTAGGGCACTGTGGGGTAGGGGCCCTGGGGATAGGGCATCTGAGGGTAGGGTCCCTGTCCAAACCCGGGGCCTCCCTGAGGAAACCCGGGCTGACCATAGGGTGCAGGTTGACCATAGGGTGCAGGTTGACCATAGGGTGCAGGTTGACCATAGGGTGCAGGTTGATCGTATGGTGTAGGCTGGCCATAGGCTGCAGGCTGGCCGGGGTATGGAGCTTGCACAGGAGCCGGGGTGTAGTTGGGAGGGGCTATCCCGAACCCGGGCTGGGGCGGTCCGTACACGTTGTTGTGGAGGGGGTTGTTCTCCCCCATGACCCCGGGGTAGCTGTTCTTGTCCTGAGACATGGTCTGTTTCTCTCACTAGCGGCCTGAGGAACAAGGAAACATGAAAAGAAACCTGTATGGCATTCACAGGAACTGACCACTGTTGGGTGGGACTTTGCATTTGAGATAACATGACAAGCTGGAGTTTTCTGGAAAGTGAGGCAGGGGAAGGGAAATGGTGAAACATAGTAAACTTAGGCTAATGATGTTTGACAACTTCAGCATTAAAGTTCAACAGACATCTTAAGTCAATAATATGAGGAAGTATTTTTCTTCACCTTGCTTGTTTTACTCCCTCCCTCTAAAAGGAGGCACCGGGAAAAGTAATGATAGTCTTAGCACGGTCTTGGCCACAATGGCAAAGATTCAAACACTGAATCTGCCTGATTACAAAGGCGATGAGAATACTGAGGAAGCTGGCAGGCAAAAGGCCCAGGCAGCAGCCCAGTGATTCTTCCTGACAACACCCAGACACTTTTCACAAAGAGTCACATATCCGCCATCAACACTGCTAAGCTGCTCAGTCAGTCTGCTCTCTGCAACGCACAGGAGGAAGGGTGAGAGAGGAGGCATTGATGACACGAGTTGAATCAAGCCAAATTAAACACTGTCCAACGACTGGCTGTTCTTGAATAGGCAAGGTGATTCTGGAACGTTAGGTTAGGATCCACTTGTCCTGACAATAGGATTCTGGGTAAACTGAAATGGAAGGATGTAGAATGACAGACCACTTTGTTCACGTCTAGGCCTAATCCAAATAATACACTCTCACTGGAGAGAACACTTTGTGCCCTGTCACGATGTTTTGTTGTGCTTTTCCCCCACTGCATTGTTATACCACCACCAGGTCAAACTGGGCTTCAGTGGAGGCTGGTGGGCGGAGCAAGAGGAGGACAGGCTCATTGTAATGGCTGGAATGGAATTCATGGAGCGGAGTCAAACATGTGGTTTCCATATGTATGATCTGTTTGATACCGTTCCATTTATTCCATTCCAATGAGCCCATCCTCCTACCAGCCTCCACTGCTGGACATAGAATTTTGCAACAGCCAGTATGCTATTTAACCAAACAGTGTTTAGGCTATGGGGCAAAACATAAAGAAAAGTTCAACTGCATGTTAGCCTACAAAGCTTAATGGAAAAATACACAAAAAAAGTTTGTTTTGCAAACATCTTGTAGACCCAGTTACCAGTTGACTGAATAGGACCTGACATGTTTCACAAAAATACCTAGATGGGGAAAGACGGACCATCCACACAGTCCTTCAGACTTTCCAGGAAACGGTACAGTGCTTTCACCTAAAAGCTTTCCTGCACCAGAGCACAGCGTCACCATGGACCCAGGCAGGTGGTGTCTTGGTAATTGAATGCATTATTAATCCGCTTCGCTTTGGCAGGAGACCTGGGCTGAGTCCCAAATTGCACCCTAATCCCTACATAGTGCACTACTTTTGACCTGGGCCCATAGAAGTGCACTATATAGGAAAAAAGGGACTCACCCTTGAAACACTTGCCTTACTGCAGGAGTGTCAAACTCAATCAGTACAAGGGCCATATTGAAAAAAAAAACAAGGAATTCACAGGCCAGACATAGTTTTTACACCCAAAAACCCATGCCTATAACTGGCCATTGTTTTATTTGAAAAAAAGATGGCCCTTTATAATTCCACTTACGTACATGGGATGCTGTATATAGCATTAACATATTAAAACAAAAGGAATAAATAATATCTGTTCAGCCTTTGCTGCTATGCTTTCAGATGTGAATAATATGCTGTCACCCTAATCAAAAAGCATTTAATAAACCCAAAAATTTTTTAGCTATAGGTTGTTAAACATTTCAACTTAAAAAATGTTTTTAATTTTTTTGCACTGCATGGATCACCAGTGCGGTTGAATGCAGTATTTACATTTACATTTAAGTGCTGTATGGCGTTCTCAAAATGTATTGCAGTTTATTAGCCAGCCTAGGATACTGCTCAAATGTTGCTGTAATAGGCCGACATGTTTGTCCTTTGCAAGTTTAGTTTTTTGGTTATTCATTGTCAAGCTTTAAAAACCGAAGCCAGACTGCAACATTTCTTAGCCTACCAAGGACTGTGGCATGTGTCGGTACACTTTCCATCCGCTGTGCAAGGTAAACGAGACACATGATAGCGACGCAATTGAGGTTGAATTCACGATGCCAGTGCATCAGGCTGTAATTGCATAAAGTAGATGACTCAACTGCCAACTAATTTATACTTGCTTGTGTGTCCTATGGTCCTTTAGTAGTAATTTATACCAGTATGTGAATCCTTTATCTTATTTTTTTTATTTAACTAGGCAAGTCAGTTAAGAACAAATTCTTATTTACAATGACGGCCTACCCCGGCCAAACCTGGACGACGCTGGGCCAATTGTGCGCCGTCCTATGGGACTCCCAATCACGGCCGGATGTGATACAGCCTGGATTCAAACCAGGGACCTTAGTGATGGAGTGCCTTAGACCGCTGTGCCACTTGGGAGCCCATATAACTTCATGACCACCAAGAAGACATTTTCTGTAGGCTACGGCAATGACTCCTTGGAACAGAAACTTGGTATGGACATTTAGCCTACAAGTTGAAACTTTTGGTTCTGTAGAAGATTCAGTCAGTGCCATTAGTGATGATATGATACTGCATACTGGTTGGCTCGCGTGTGGCTGGGTCTGGGAGAAAGGGTGTGTGGCAATGCACTGCCGTTTGGTAATGCACTGCCGTTTGGTAATGCACTGCCGTTTGGTAATGCACTGCCGTTTGGTAATGCACTGCCGTTTGGTAATGCACTGCCGTTTGGTAATGCACTGCCGTTTGGTAATGCACTGCCGTTTGGTAATGCACTGCCGTTTGGTAATGCACTGCCGTTTGGTAATGCACTGCCGTTTGGTAATGCACTGCCGTTTGGTAATGCACTGCCGTTTGGTAATGCACTGCCGTTTGGTGTACAGCACGTTGGCAGTGCATTGCTGTGGCTTGTAGTGCCGCACAGGCTATATGGAAGTGGAAAAAAATGAATTGACAACACAAATAATTGCACGGGCCAGATAGAGATGTGTCCAAGGGGCCTTGTGTTTGACACACATGCCCCCTTCCTTCACTCTACAGGGTCCCTCAGCCATCTCAAGCTCGCTCCATTCTATTGTCCTCCTTTAATACACATTTAAAATGCAGGTGGTCAAGGCCAACCACATTAAAAAACACATACAACTGTATGGCAGGTTTATCGAGTGATTTGTGGAGACACTTCTGGTTGTATAACTTAGCCTTTGTATCCCTAGACGGTAGCTTCTGCACAACAAGTTCCCCTTGGCTTGTACAGTCAACACCACACACACACACACACACACACACTAATCCTGTCTCTCTCACACTCAATCGGATAAGCAAGGGAAAGCAGAGGGGCAGATCACATCACTACAGCATCTGGTTTTACAATTAATCGCAAAGAAGGGAACCGATTGGTAGATGGGTAAAAAAAGCAGACATTGAATATCCCTTTGAGCATGATGAAGTTATTAATTACACTTTGGATGGTGTATCAATACACTCAGTCACTACAAACATACAGGCGTCCTTCAAACTCCGCAGCCAGAGAGGAAGCAAACCGCTCACGGATTTCACCATGAGGTCAATGGTGACTTTAAAACAGTTTAATGGCTGTGATAGGAGAAAACTGAAGATCGATCAACAACATTGTAGTTACTCCACAATACTAATCTAATTGACAAAGTGAAAAGAAGGAAGCCTGTACAGAATACAGATATTTAAAAACATGCATTCTGTTTGCATCAAGGCACTAAAGTAATACTCAAAATGTGGCAAAGCAATTCACTTTTTGTCCTGAATACATTGTGTTATGTTTGAACAAATCCAACACAGCACATTACTGAGCGCCACTCTCCATATTTTCAAGCATAGTTGTGGCTGCATCATGTTAGGTGTATGATTGCAATCGTTAAGGACTGGGGAGTTTTTCCAGATTAAAAAAGAAACGGAATGGAGCTAAGTATTGGCAAAATTCTAGAGAAAAACCTTGTTCAGTCTGCTTTCACTAGACACTGGGAGATGAATTCACCTTTAAGCAGGACAATAACCTAAAACAGAAGGCCAAATCTACACTGGAGTTGCTTACCAAGACAGAGAATGTCCCTGAGTTTTTACTTAAATCTGCTTGAAAATCTATGGCAAGACCTGAAAAGGATTCAACAGCCAATTTGACAGAGCTTGAAGAATTTTGAAAATAATAAATAAATAAAATACACATACATACATACATACATACATACATACATACATATGTCTTGACTGATTTCTTTTGATTTTCCCATGATGTCAAGCAAAGAGACACTGAGTTTGAAGGTAGGCCTTGAAATACATCCACAGATACACCTCCATTTTGACTCAAATGATGTCAATTAGCCTATCAGAAGCTTCTAAAGCCATGACACCATTTAATGTAATTTTCCTAGCTGTTTAAAAGGCACAGTCAACTTAGTGTATGTAAACTTCTGACCCACTGGAATTGTGATACAGGGAATTATAAGTGAAATAATCTGTCTGTAAACAATTCTTGGAAAAATTACTTGTGTCATGCACAAAGTAGATGTCCTAACTGACTTCAACTGTGTGTGTGTTATACACACACACACACACACACACAGAGAGAGATTTTTTTTATACACATGTTACATTTCTTCCACTTTGACAGAGTATTTTGTGTAGATCGTTGACAAAAAAATGACAATTCTACCCATTTTAATCCCACTTTGCAACAACAAAATGTGGAAAATGTCAAGGGGTTTTAATACTTTCTGAAGGCACTGTATATTTACCTGTAAACCAGCTCTAGGAAATAGCCCAGAGGGGAGCACACAACATTGCTTGTAGCTAATATCAGAAACATTGATCAAGAACCCCTCTGAGGCGCCCATGTTGTGATTGACCAAACCAATGAAACAAAACTGATTAGGTAATATTCTAAGAAAATGCTTAGTCACTTCCAGGGGCCTGACAGTGAAAGGAAAATTACACGTCTGTGCCATGCAAATCTAATTTGAAAACTAGTAAAATTGTCAGCGCTGCAGCATGCTTAGGCAGACTAGCCTAGCTAAATAGGATGACTAAAGACAGTATGGGGAGCAGAGATAACATTGTCTGGCTGCTACTGCCTGAGCAGACATGAGAAGACTAAGGAATGAAAAATAATCAAGTCATAGACTAAAAACTAAGTCATATTTTATTTCTTCATAGTAATTTCCTATTGATGTCTACCCAATGAGGACCAGACAGTCACAATGGAATATTTTCAATATTTTGGCAATTGAATGTTCACTATTTTTGACTTTGGAATTTGAATTAAAAAGCTCAAAAATAATTTGAATGTTATTATTTCATAATGCATCTAATGTAAAAAAATATATATAATCTAAACGAAAATGGAAAATGTATTATTTTGTAATAATTTAACCGAAACAAGACCTCAAAAAGCACTAATCGCTCAAAACATAGTCCTAATCAATTCACCAGCAATTAAGAAGAAAAGAATGTTGAACTCAACAGTGCTGCAGTCAAAGGTTAAGATGAGAAATTGAAATCTAAGGAGCCTCCACATGGTGGATAAAGACACTACCACTATCCCTCGCTCCTGTTGATATTGTGTGTCCCAAATGGCACCTTATTCCCTATGTAGTGCACTACTTTTGACCCAGGAACAAAATGGTGCCATTTGGGTGGTAGACAAGCATATGCCTTTAAGGGAGGGGGAGCCTCACCATCGCTCTGCTCCATGCAGTCCACACACAACCACAATAACTGGACAAACCTATGAATAACAAACTGTGTGCATGATTGAACAACAGACAACTACAAAGTGTCGGGGCTTAGGTTTAGATATAGAAGTCAGCAATGCTGCTCAACGGCTAGGGAGAGCAAGATGCCTAATATAAGTGGAGTGGGGACTTGTGTTTTCTTTGATGTACAAAGGGGTGTGTACAGTATGTGGCAGGAAGCCACCCCTGGGTTACCACACTGAATGATGAACTAGGCTACACCATGCACTGGAAACAGCAGGATGTTTCATGTCTCTGATGTCTCGGGTCGCTCAAATGATAAATATCTATCTGCAAATATTTTACGCTTGAGTGATGCAATGCTAGTTTAACTAGCCTAAATGTCCATATTCTAATTTCACCAAATAATTCTCAATACGGAAACCAAGAGTTTGAGCCAAGTTCAAAAACTAGATAATATCGCCTCAGTCAGAACACCTGGAAACGCAACATTCTAGAAGGCAGCCAATGAGCTCACTCCACAGCAGCCTGACTGCCAATCCAGCAGAGTAGGCTTATAACAGGATGTTGCAGTGTCAGCAGCAATCCTAGCCAGGTAAACCTGCAGAGCCCTCCCCCTACTCTCTAGGACATGTACAGTGCTCTGAAGGCAGACAGAGATAACTAGACAATATGGGGGAGAAAAGTTCCCTGTACTTTCTCCTCCTCCATTATTTTATGTACTCTGATAGTCAAGGAATGGAGACAATAGGAGTCAGACAGGGGGGAAAACTACAGGCCTTGTAACATAGTAGTAGACTATCTCCCTGCTTTGGTGGTTCCTGATTGTAAAGGACTCAGTGGAGGTGATTTTGGACAAGACAGCCTACTATGTAACAAATCATGTACTTTCTCCAGTGGCATCCATTCTTTGGTGTTCACTGATTGTAAAGGAATGGAGACAACGTGGGACAGATGAGCCTATCCCAACCAAGCCTACTGTGTAACAAGGCCTGTACTTTCTCCTCCCTCTACTCTTTGGATTTCTCTGACAGTGAAAAGAATGGACTCATAAAAAGTTGAAGTGGTTTGAGCAGTTATTTCCATGGCTGCTATAGAGATTCAGTAACGTCTGGACCCGATTCAATCCCATCACATAGAACGACTCCACAGCAGAAATATCCAGGAACCTATTAGCAATCGCCCCATCTTTCTCATCCTTAATGCTACCGGAAAGAATGGGAGATGAATGAATTGTATTTGGATCGTGCTTTTAATGTAATGCACTGAAGAGTTCTCAAATGGCAAGCCAGGAAAGGGAAGCGTGCATGTTTGCAATGCAATGCAATGCATGAAAGAGTCAAATGAATTTACTCCACATAAAACTAACACAGCTTATGTCCAGAAAACAGCATGCATCCCCAGAACACAGAGAAGGCCTGTTTATCAGATGGGTAGACATTTCACTATCACGTTACTGTTCAACTGCTAGGGCTAGGCCATAAAGGGAAAACTATCCAGTCTCAATTATAAACCATAACAACTACGGGCTGGGACGATACCAGTATCGCGATACTTGCTGGTATTGTGGCAAGGAAACAAAATCACAAAGCAGATTTAATATCCTTAGGAAAACAGTACCTCCGGGACGATAACAGTATCGCAATACTCATTAGCAGAGTTGTGGACTCGAGTCACAAATTTGATGAGTGTTGGAGCCTCAAGACTTGGGACTCAACTTTGACTTATCTGGCCAGGTTTTGTAATGTTTTGTCAAACATTTTGTGGCACTCTCCATGGATTACACTCCACATAGCCAGAGACAGTAGCCGCAGCATGCACAAAAACCTGCAACAGATTGGCTAGTAAAACGCACACTATGCCCTCTGATTGGACCAGCAAATTGTCAATCAAGACAGGTCGGGTGAGATAGTCTAGCGGATCTCGTTTTTAGGCTACACACATGTATATATAAAATATAGCCTACCATTTGTATTTATATATAAACAAAAATACACACACACACACACACACACACACACACACACACCTTTGCCTATTTTATTTGCTTTCTAATATAGGCCTATGGTACTGCACCAAATGACTGTCTCAAAAATCTAATCTGTGCTTCAGTTGCACGTCTAAATTGTTGAACAACGCCTAGCCATCAGCACTGGCATGTCAAGGAGGGCACGCATATACAGATTAGTGACCCAGAAAGCACTCCTTTCATTTCCTCCAGTTTTGCCTGACAAAAACAGAGTAGAACATCTAGATTATCCATATAAAATACAGTTGAGAAATGTACTACCGAGGCATCTTTACCAGAACAATAGCCTACTGGCTAGATGTCTTTAGATAGCTGTGACGTCGCACTGCCTTCAATATTATGGGATGAAGATGTGACATTCTGGCAAATGAATGACAGTATTTGTGAGGAAGCAAAGGGCTAGCCAGATGGCAACGAGTGGCCCTCCAAAGTGAGTGTGATGTGCAGACAGACCATGCTTTCTAGGCAATCCTGCAACCATCGCTGCATACAGGAAGGTAGGCCTTATTATTCTGCTTGCTCTGGATTTCAGAGAAGTGACATGAAATCACTACTTGATATTGGCTGCTAACATGAAAGACTTTCAGCAACAACATAAAATGCAGGTGTAAAACGCTGGGGCATCAACAAACAATTACTACAGTAGGCCTACTGGTCTTTTGTTATGTCAAAATTGCTTGAAATGTATTTTCACTTATGACAGTTGCATTTGGAATGAGTTAAAATGAATTTTTTACATCAAAATAAGTTGTAGACAAAATAATGAAAAGGGCATTCTGGTAACCTCAATAAATAGACTAAGATTTGTAGTTGAAGAAGAAATTGCATGTATAGATTTTTTTTCTTCTTCACTTGACTTGGAAAAGCTTGACTCAGCACTTAGAATGGACGACTTGGACTCGGACCTTGTGACTGGAGACTTGCATAATAGGGACTTGATCCCACCTCTGCTCCTTAGTATAGTGGCAAGGAAACAAAGCACCATCGTTTTTTAAAGGACCAAAGAGTTTGATTTGCTTAGTGTTTTCATTTTTGGCCATGGAAAAATTATCAGCATACTGGTATCGTCCAGACCATAGTAAAAACAGGAGCACAGTAAAATAAAGTATTTATTGGGAGAAGATGAATAAAACGTAGGCCTAAACAGCTTGTGGCGGCGACAGCAAGTTTGAGTTATTTTCTTGTTAAGCACAATTCAAGACCTTGAAAATGATGAGGCTGAGTATCAGGCTGCAGGTTCACATTTCTAGAAATAAACAAATATCAGCTGCATGAACACAGGCAGTACTATGATGATATGTAATCAGCACTAATAGGAATATTCTGTATGCATTCCAACAATGTAAACAATTGGACAGTAGGCCTTTCTGAGAATTAAAGCCCACACTGACTGGCGCATTCTTTCCAGCTAATTGGCTGCAAACAAAGGAAATTGAATGTATACACTGATAGCATCCCTGTTTGCCTCATAATAAAACTTGCTAGTTGATAAGCTATACATAAACAACGCATCCGTGCATTACAACCGGCTACCTAATCCTAGCTTTTCAATTCGCCCATCATATCAGTGTTGTACATCCATCCACAGGCCTGAACTACGATGTGCATCGTATCAGTTGAATGCACCTTGCCTCCGCTGACTGAATAAATTATCAGAGGGGCCTTCTCGTTTACAGCGCTCGTTCCCATGTTGCGTAGACTTACCTACAGCAAATGCCTCCCAGGCAGTGTTGTCATTCATTAATGCTGAATAGTCTAGATGAAAAATGAGCATGTCTGCGCTCGTACCTCGCTCTCAGTTGCTAAACAAGCCCGTGACTGCGGGAAACGATTGTTTGTTAGCTTAATAACGTTTCATTAAAGAAAATAGTTTCGTTTCGATACACAATAACATAGAGTATGGCAAGCTAAAACTGGTAACTATATTATGTTAGCGCATGGGGAAAATAAAGACGTAGATGTAGCTCACTACCTAGCTAGTTATCAATTCATCATTTCGACAAAGTTGTACAAGCCTTGCACGCCTCGCATCGTTAGTTAGCTAGCATCGTCAGCTTACCAGTTCATCTTTTCAGCAAACCGAACTGTCTGACATTTCAGCACCACCCAAGTGTTGTTATCCTACTTAGAGTCAAAAGACCAAATGCATTATTTTAGCTAGTATATCTTAGCCCACATGTCAATATGTTTGTTCATGTTTTTAGTAAACAACGACTGAACATGGCATGACATGTTCAGCTACGTTAGCCATATGCTAGCTACCGCGTTTACTGCTAAATGTATTTAGAAGCAATTGAATCATTTCCAAATAGAAAGCAACCTTACCCTTCTTAAACAGTGTAATATATTAGCCACTGCAAAACCCCGTTGACTTGACGTTTCGCTTTCGAAACCCAGCTATTTCATCTGATGTAAATGTCCAGTCATCGGTGAACAGCCTTTCCCGCAACAGAGAGCGCTACAGTAACTGACGTCATGTGCTGCTGTTTGTGGGATTTCATACAGTCATTGGTGGAAATCACCAATTTCTACTGATAAGGGCTATTTAATTGCTAACAAATTGCATACACTATATTGCGTGTACTGTAATGTTGATGCCCTTACAATATGACTAGAGTCATGTCCGAAACATTGATCCATACATTTGGGTGTGTCAGAATCAATATCTTATATTGAATTTAGTGGTGTGTACTGTACCATGCATACTTTAACAAATTACATTCACCACTAAGTTTAAAAATAAATAAATCATATTTTTATTATGAAACCACAGGTTTGCTTTACATACATCCACTGTCAAAATGTATTTTGCTGTGCATATTGGATGCACCATTTTGCTATAAAGTATCTTGAATTTGCTTTCAAGGAAATTGTAGATAAAATAGCATTTATACACAACATAAATGTTCTGTTTTACATATGTTCTACACATTTATTGCAAGACAGTCTTGACTCAATATACAGTACAAGACAAAAGTTTGGACACACCTACTCATTCAAGTTTTTTTTTTCTTTCTACATTGTACAATAATAGTGAAGACATCAAAACTATGAAATAACACATATGGAATCATGTAGTAACCAAAAACGTGTTAAACAAATCAAAATATATTTTATATTTGAAATTCTTCAAAGTAGCCACACTTTGCCTTGATGACAGCTTTGTACACTCTTGGCATTGTCTCAACCAGCTTCATGAGGTAGTCACCTGGAATGCATTTCAATTAACAGGTGTGCCTTGTTAAAAAGTTAATTTGTGGAATTTCTTTCCTTTTTAATGCGTTTGAGCCAATCAGTTGTGCTGTGACAAGGTAGGGGTGGTATACATAAGATAGCCCCATTTAGCTGTACCACAACCGGCCGTGATTGAGAGTCCCATAGGGCGGTGCACAATTGGCTCAGCGTCGTCCGGGTTTGGCCGGTGTAGGCCGTCATTGTAAATAGGAATTTGTTCTTAACTGACTTGCCAAGTTAAATAAAGGTTAAATATATATATATTTTTTTTAAAGACCAAGTCCATATTATGGCAAGAACAGCTCAAATAAGCAAAGAGAAACGACAGTCCATTACTTTAAGACATGACGGTCAGTCAATGTGGAACATTTCAAGAACTTTGAATGTTTCTTCAAGTGCAGTCGCAAAAACCATCAAGTGCTATGATGAAACTGGCTCTCATTAGGACCACCACAGGAAAGGAAAACCCAGAGTTACCTCCGCTGCAGAGGATAAGTTCATTGGAGTTAACTGCACCTCAGATTGCAGCCCAAATAAATGCTTCACAGAGTTGAACAGACACATCTCAATTTCAACTGTTTAGAAGAGACTGTTAATTGCTGCAAAGATACCACTACTAAAGGACCCCAATAATAAGAAGAGACTTGCTTAGGCCAAGAAACACGAGCAATGGACATTAGACCAGTGGAAATCTGTCCTTTGGTCTGATTTGTCCAAATTTCAGATTTTTGGTTCCAACCGCCATGTCTTTGTGAGATGCAGAGTAGATGAACGGATGATCTCTGCATGTGTGGTTCCCACCATGAAGCATGGAGGAGGATGGGTGATGATGTGGGGGTGCTTTGCTGGTGACACGGTCAGTGATTTATTTAGAATTCAAGGCACACTTAAACAGCATGGCTACCACAGCATTTTGCAGAGATACGCCATGCCATCTGGTTTGCACTTAGTGGGACTATAATTTGTTTTTCAACAGGACAATGGCCCAACACACCTCCAGGCTGTGTAAGGGCTATTTGACCAAGAAGGAGTGTGATGGAGTGCTGCATCAGATGAACTGTCCTCCACAATCACCCAACCTCAACCCAATTGAGATGGTTTGGGATGAGTTGGACCGCAGAGTGAAGGAAAAGCAGCCAACAAGTGCTCAGCATATGCGGGAACTCCTTCAAGACTGTTGGAAAAGCAAAACATTCTAGGTGAAGTTGGTTGAGAGAATGCCAAGCGTGTGCAAAGCTGTCATCAAGGTGGCTACTTTGAAGAATCTAAAATATATTTTGATTTGTTTAACACTTTTTTGCTTACTACATGATTCCATGTGTTATTTCATAGTTGTGATGTCTTCACTATTATTCTACAATGTAGAAAATAGTAAAAATAAAGAAAAACACTTGAATGAGTAGGTGTGTCCAAACTTTTGACTGGTACTGTATATATTTACACTGGTATATCTGCTGTCCTCTAGTATAAAGCATTTCACTGTAAAAACCCTTGCAAATTTAGTTACATTAAGCTAAGGATCTATAGTTCCCATTTCCCAGCGAGTCATTATTTCACAAAGGAAGTGGGGCTAAGTTGACGGCATTTAATCATTGTCACCTTTGCTCTATGGATTTCCATGTCTCCATGGTTACTTCCAATCTGTACTGCTGAACTCGTAACTTTCGTCTCGCAATAATATTTTCCTCCCCAAACATTCCACTAGCCTATATCTCCCTGTTCCCTGTCCCCTTGTTTATTGCCCGTCTGATGTCAGACAGTGTCCCATACATCCAGCATAGTGTGGTGGTTACTGGTGGTGTCGACACCTCATAAGGTTATCCAGCTCTGTCTTGTTGATGGTGCCATAGGCCTGAGAATAGCTGCCCAGTTTGGCACGGGGATCCCCGGCAGCCGCCACATTGGCTTTACTCTGGAAAACCTTCTTACTGAACCTGGGAGGAGGGGGCCGTGCCTCTCGTGTCTGAGACTGGGACCGCTGGTTCTTTGTTTAACCCCCAAAAAGGACCAAATGGAGAGAAAATATGGGTTAGAGGGGGAGACCAACATTTTATGAGGGGGAATTTGGGACAAGTCCTTTACATCTAAATGTAAGCTACAATGTAGAAACATATCACAGTCGGCAGCTGAGTTCCCTGCTCTCAACAGGGTGATAATGAAACATTGGAAAAGGACACATTACAGAAGATGATTTATGGCATTGACATTAAGACTTCTCAATAGTGGGAGCAGCACCAATATATGAGATCATAGAGTATGCGTTTGTTAAAGTAGCAGGGTAATGTCCACTCACCAGGCGTGCAGAGGTGACACATATCCCTGAGGACACAGAGGGCTCGTCTCTGCGGACCAGCGGGTTGTTCTGGGGATGGGAGAGGGTCAGGGAGAAGGAACGGTTGTGGCTGACAGGTGCTGAGCGGCCGCGCTGCAGAATCTGCTCCATAGACTAACAGATAGGAAAAAAGAGAGAGAGCGCGAGAGAGCAAAAAAGAGGGAGAGAGAGAAATTATTACAGAAAAATATCTCCATGCATGTATATTTTGCAGTGGACACTCAAAATAACTTGTTGTGCTGCGTAGTGATCAACACAATGGCTCATAAATCCACAGTCTGTCTGTAATACACACAACTAACATGCTTGTCTATCCAGTAGTCTATATTTGAGACATTCAAGGTGCTAGCTGAAGATTGCAGTCAGTCTGAATGTTCGGAATTGTGTGTAGTTTATTCTCTTGTATTCTGCTATGAACAAGTGACGCTGCAACTAATCACTGAAGGTCCTAGTAGGAGGACCGAGGAGAAACTGATGATCTGCACAAACACATCACGTACACACATACAGGTAACTTCCAAAATAAAGGAAACATAGTGTCTTCATAGGGTGTTGGGCCACAACAGCTTCAATGCACCTTGGCATAGATTCTACAAGTGTCTGGAACTCTATTGGAGGGATGTGACACCATTCTTCCACAAGAAATGTCATAATTTTGTGTTTCTGGGGTGGCGTTGTCTCAGGCGCCACTCCAGAATTTTCCATAAGTGTTCAATTGGGTTTAGATCTGGTGACAGACAGCCATGGCATATGGTTTACATCGTTTTCATGCTCATCAAACCATTCAGTGACCACTCATAATAATGTTTTGGGGGGATGCTTATATTTTTCCTGTAACAAGTCTGTAATGGAAATGTGTTTTTTGCATATCCCAACTCCCCCTTAGACACCCGCAGGGAGTGGGATCACGACCAGGGTCACAATTGTCAAGCGCCTATTGAGCAATTGGGGGTAAATGCCTTGCTCAAGGGCACAGCGGCAGGTTTTCACCTTGTCGGCTTCGGGATTTGAAACAGCAGATTTTTCGGGTTACTGGCCCAACGCTCTAACCTCGAGGCTATACCTGCCACCCCCGTGCCCTGTGGATGGGGACATTGTCATCCTATAGGGACATAGTCTTGATAGCCAAATGAATGGCCGGCCCAGCATTTTTTTTTACATGTCCCTAAGCATGATGGGATGTTAATTCCAATGTTAATTTTGGGGCGGCAGGTAGCCTAGCTGGATCGAATCCCTGAGCTGACAAGGTAAAAATCTGTCATTCCGCCCCTGAATAAGGCAGTTAACCCACTGTTCCCCAGTAGGCCGTCAATGTAAATAAGAACTTGTTCTTAACTGACTTGCCAGGCTTAAATAAAATAAAGAATTGCTTAATTAACTCAGGAAGCACCTGCTTTCAATATACTTTGTAGCCCTCATTTACTCAAATGTTTCCATTATTTTGGCAGTTACCTGTAGATATTGTATTTCATCATGTATCTCAAGAGGATATAAATAAAATGGGTGATTTATTCTATAAGTCCAACAATCTTTTTGAATTGTTGTTGATTATTGTTCCCTTGTTGCAGGCTGTATTGTATTTAACGTGATCTGTTACATCTGTTGTAACTAAACTCTTTCTTGGGACCTGAGTTTTTCCTAATACAACTCAGTTTTTCTTATGACAGTGGTACTTACAACAGTGTTGCCATTAGCGCCCTCTGCTGGCAGTACAGTTACATTTTCATCACTCGTCTGTTGCTCCAATTTCCTGCTGGCAGTTCCAGAGCGAAAATAGTGAGGTGGTCCAGCCAGACTTCTAACAAAACCATCTGCATGAGAGAAATAGAAGAGAAAATAACATGAGAAAGAATGTGCCTGTGTGTATGAAGTGTGAAGGTGTGTGTGAATGTTGGGGACCATATGTGTGTGTTCGTGTACTCACTGGCAACATGTGTGATGGGATTATATGTAGTCTTTCCCATGACGGGGCTAGCTGCAGGGCTGGTCTTCTCCAGGGCCGGCAGGGTAGACACAGGTACTGGGGTGGGTATGATGATAACTGGACGAGCAGCCTGGTGTTCAGTCTTATCATGAAGGGATTTAACCCGAAGGTCCCCTCCACCATCACCAGCCACTGGGACTGGCTCCGGACCGCCTTTGTTCTTCCCATTGGGCCTTTCCTTCCCATGGTCTCCACTGTCAGACAGAGAGACCGGCTCCTCTTTCTTCTTCGGCCTGGGCTGGATATTACGGAGCATTCTCCTTGGGGTCCTCTTCTCTAGAATCATCTTTTCCACAGGACAGAGATAAAAGAGGGATAGAGAAGACTGATTATAGATACTCTGCCCTTTTTTCAGTCATTAATAAAAATGTCTATTGTCATAATGCCTTGAAAGGAACTTGTTTCACACTCTATTAGTAACTGTTCAATAATTGGCAGTAATGGTCTACCCTAAGCCAACCAAACACAGAACACAAGACAGGTGTTCATCATCCTGCCTCCCCTCAGTATTACCTTGTACAGTTTGTTGCGGTACTGAACCACCGACAACTGGACATCATCATCCACAGGCAGGATCACGGCATGGTCCAGACCTGGCTCCTTGTCTGGGTTGTGGAATCTCCAGTGAAATTAAGGGGAAAACACAAAGACTATGACATAACACAACACAAATAGAGAATAACGAAATTGTTAAATCCAAGGCTAGCACTACTCAGTAACATTGTAAAAGCAAAAAACTAACCAACATAGTGCAATACTTTTAACCAGGGCCCAAGTCAAAGGAAGTGCACTATATAGGGAACAGAGTGTCATTTGGGATGCAGACCAATAACAGAAATGAACGGTATTAACATCATTAAAGGATTCTAGCATTGTGTCATCAAACCAGCTTCCCTTGCCCTTCGGGTCTAGCCTGGGTTACTCTAAACTGCTGATTTAAAAAGGGCGTTATACAATACATTTGACTGGACACGATTGATAACCAGCCTATAGCCTATAAAAGCTTGTATAAAGCACATTACACTGCATTTTAATGTATGAGATGTGCTGTATAAATAAATTGGATTTGATTCCTACGTTACCTGGAGACGTAGAGGTGCTGCAGGGCCTGCTCAGCGGTTAGCCTCTTGTCTGGGTTGAACACCAGCAGGCGACACACCAGGTCTAGGGCATCAGGGGGCACCGACGGCTGCAGAAGGTCCTCTAGAGGCACCTGGGGCCTGGCCACGCAGGCAGACAAATACAGACAGAGTGCAGCACTATGAATAAATCAAGAGCTTGCAACTATATGGTTCTATCTGCAAAAAGATGATTATGAGATAATTGGCTTTAACGTTCCGAACCCTCATTGGTTTGAATGGTGTTAGCAAATTTTAATTTGTATTCTTTTGAACTTAACAGCATCAATTGGGGGTATTTAGAGTACTATATAGGTAGATAACATTGAATAGAACAAGGCAATATCAATAACTCAATTTTGACAAAACTGCAGATAGAACCTTATAGTCTCAAGCTCTCAAAATGTCTAGACACCTTTATATAGACATATTTACTTCTGTAGGACTTCCGCTATGCCTTACCTCAGTAGCATCCTCTGAATCACAGAGGCACCATACTCAGATCTGATCGAAAGTACGTCTGAAAATAAAATCACATATCATTACTTAAGTAATGATCAGTTGGTCAGTTAACTTGGTGAGTTAGGGGCATAAAAGCTTGATTCCACCACTAGTGCTCAACAAGCAAATAGCACACTAGCAGTTGTCTGTGAACTGTGCAGCCAGTAATGAATACTCACCCTCTGGGCTAGGGTATGGAATGGCACTCATGATTTTCTCTATCTGGTTGATGGTGGAGGTTCCAGGGAAAAGGGGCTTCCCAAGCAGCATCTCTCCTAGGATACAGCCTATACTCCACATGTCTACACCCTTTGTGTACCTATAGAAGAAATCAAAGTATTTCAGTGATTTCACAGGCACTGACAGGTTTCTCGGCAGGTTTCTGCATGAATACTTACCTTCCCATTGGGTGCATTATTAGATCAGAAACCCAAGTTAACACTAAATCAATAAAACAGTTCACTCTTTCAGAGATGTATTCAAGCCTGAAGAAGTGTCCCAGTTTATTGAGAAAGGTACAGCAGGTCCCAGTGCATGTGTACCTTGAGGAGCCCAGCAGGATCTCAGGAGGTCTATACCACCGCGTCGCCACATACTCTGTCAGCGCCGGGTTCCCAGCATCCTCCTGGATCTGGTAGAGAGATCTCGCTAAACCGAAGTCACACAGCTTCACAAAGCAATCCGTGTCAAGCAGAATATTGGACGGCTGTGGGAAGAGGAAAGCAAATTCAATCATGTCATCCAAATAATTTTTCCTCCAGAAAAACAGAAGAATTGTATAGCGTCACCCATACTGGTGGCACCAGCACATCTGCAAATGCAATAATGTCATATTCTCAATATGCACACTTCTTAGTACATTGGCAATTTAAACATTCTACTGTACCTTCTGGTCTCTGTGGATGACATTGCCTGAGTGCATGTATTTGGTGGCCTTAAGGAGTTGATGCATGATATAGCGTTTATGGATGTCTTTCAGCAGGTTGCCTTTCTTTATCACCGCATGCAGGTCGGTGTCTGCAACACACAGGTGGTAAAAACAGTAATAACCAACAGGAATCATCCAGCATTGAACATTCATCCATACCACACTCAGAATAATGGCACCTTTCTATAAAACACTCAATGAATAACAAACCAGACACGTCACGTTTCCCATGAACAATCTGCACACTCCTGCAGTGCCCCAAAATTAGCCAGGGTTGGACAAAGGAGGCATTTTCCATGGTGGGGTGTGCCAGGGAAAACATGTGCCGTGATGTTGGCCCACACTCAGAGATTAGCCTGCAGAGATCTGAGAGCAGTCCAATGTGTGGACTCAGCAGGCATCGCAGGCAGCCAAGAGGAGAAGAGCCCTCCCCTCTCACACCTCCCTCTGGTGCCAGGTTTAAACTGCTGCATAACCTTGCAGCTTGCCTGCCTGACTGCCTACATTCTTTCCGTGTTGTTATTTCATAATGGCCGACCCCATCAAATTTATTACAAGGTAGGTGGAAAATAATTAATACAGTGGGAAAGCCCTGAAAATGTTTTTTATTGGGTATCAGGGTGATTTTGACCATCAAGAGTCATCGATGCAAGCATCTTGCATGTATATCTGTTATTATTAATAGGCATGTAATATTATATAGCGTGCTACCATTTCACAAATCACCACAATCCTGAAGTCAACCGACAGAAGATTCAAAATGGATGTCAATAGACAATCCACATAAGAGTCCTCACCCATGTATTCAAAGACCAGGTAAATATCGTTGTCATTTTGAGCTCTGATGACGTTCAGCAGTTTGACGATGTTGGCATGATCTCCAAACTCCTGCAGGGAAAAATACATAACTGTTTGAAAAAGACACATGCACGCACACACAGTCCTCAAAAACCACCGTAAATTAATTAAAACAATGTTATGACCGAACACACCCCCATTCACATTGAAGGGGCTGTAGTGGAGCGGGTAGAGAGTTTCAAGTTCCTTGGTGTCCACATCACTAACAAACTTTCATGGTCCAAACACACCAAGAAAGTTGTGAAGAGGGCACAACAACACCTTTTCCCCCTCAGGAGACAAAAGATTTGGCATGGATCCCCAGATCCTCAAAAAGTTCTACAGCTGCACCATCGAGAGCATACTGACCGGTTGCATCACCGCCTGGTATGGCAACTGCTCGGCATCCAACCACAAGGCACTACAGAGGGTAGTGCGTACAGCCCAGTACATCACTTGGGCCAACCTTCCTGCCTTCCAGGACCTACAGTACCAGTCAAAAGTTTGGACACACCTACTCATTTGTGGGCTTTTCTTTATTTTTACTATTTTCTACATTGTAGAATAATAGCGAAGACATCAAAACTATGAAATAACACATACAGAATCATGTAGTAACCAAAAAAGTGTTAAACAAATCAAAATATATTTGAGATTCTTCAAAGTAGCCACCCTTTGCCTTGATGACAGATTTGCACACTCTTGGCATTCTCTCAACAGGCTTTCTATTTATTTTTTATATAACCTTTATTTAACAAGGCAAGTCAGTTAAGAACAAATTCTTATTTACGATGACAGCCTACCCTGGCCAAACCCTAATCCGGACAACGCTGGACCAATTGTGCGCTGCGCTATGGGACTCCCAATCACGCTCAGTTGTGATACAGCCTGGAATTGAATCAGGGTCTGTAATGACGCTTCTAGCAATGAGATGCAGTGCCTTAGACTGCTGCGCCACTCGGGAGCCCAGGGCTTCATGAGGGCAGTCACCTGGAATGCATTTCAATTAACAGGTGCGCCTTGTTGAACATTAATTTGTGGAATTTCTTTCCTTCTTAATGCGTTTGAGCCAATCAGTTGTGTTGTGACAAGGTAGGGGTGGCATACAGAAGATAGCCCTATTTGGTGAAAGACCAAGTCCATATTATGGCAAGAACAGCTCAAATAAGCAAAGAGAAACGACAGTCCATCATTACTTTAAGACATGAAGGTCAGTCAGTCTGCAAAATTTCAAGAACTTTGAACGTTTCTTCAAGTGCAGTCGCAAAAACCATCAATCACTATGATGAAACTGGATCTCATGAGCACCGCCACAGGAAAGGAAGACCCAGAATTACCTCTGCTGCAGAGGACAAGTTCATTAGATTTAACTGCACCTCAGATTGCAGCCCAAATAAATGCTTCACAGAGTTCAAGTAACATACATATCTCAACATCAACTGTTCAGAGGAGACTGTGTGAATCAGGCCTTCATGGTCAAATTGCTGCAAAGAAACCTCTACTAAAGGACACCAGTAAGAAGAAGAGACTTGCTTGAACCAAGAAACACGAGAAATGGGCATTAGACCGGTGGAAATCTGTCCTTTGATGAGTCCAAATTTGAGATTTTTGGTTCTAACCGGTAAAAGGGTGGCTACTTTGAAGAATCTAAAATCGAAAATATATTTGGATTTGTTTAAGACTTTTTTGGTTACTACTGTCACGTCCTGACCAGTATAAGGGTTATTTGTTATTGTAGTTTGGTCAGGACGTGGCAGAGGGTATTTGTTTAATGTGGTTCGGGGTGGTGTTTTTGGTAGAGGTGTATTTGATTTATGTATTCCGGGGTTTTTGGGCACTGTTCCTTGTTTCTATGTTTAGTCTAGTTAGTTGTATCTCTATGTTTAGGTTAATGGGGGGTTGGACTCTCAATTGGAGGCAGGTGCTTTCTCGTTGCCTCTGATTGAGAGTCCTATATATGGGTATGTGTTTGGTTTAGTGTTTGTGAGAGATTGTTTCTTGTTTTGCGTGTGTGAGCATTACAAGACTGTTTTGTTGATCGTTCGGTCTTTGTTGTTTTGGTGTTTTCTTGGTCTAAATAAATATCAAGATGAGCATCCACATTCCTGCTGCGTTTTGGTCCTCCATTCCAGACGACAACCGTGACAACTACATGATTCCATATGTGTTATTTCATAGTTTTGATGTCTTTACTATTATTTTACAATGTAGAAAATAGTCAAAATGAAGAAAAACCCTTGAATGCGTAGGTGTGTCCAAACTTTTGACTGGTATTGTGTATACTAGGTGGTGTCAGAGGAAGGCCTAAAAAAATGTCTAAGACTCCAGTCACCAAAGTAATAGGCTGTTCTCTCTGCTACCACAAGGCAAGCGGTACCAGAGTGCCACGTCTTGGTCCAAAAGGCTCCTTAACAGCTTCTACCCCTAAGCCATAAGACTGCTGAACAATTAATCAAATGGCCACCGGACTATTTACATTGACCGGTGGCCATTTTACACTGCTGCAACTCGCTGTTTATAATCTATACATAGTCACTTTACTCCTACCTACATGTACAAATTACCTCGATTAATCTGTATTACCGCACATTGACTCGCTACCAGTACCCCCTGTATATAGCCTCATTATTGTTATTTTATTGTTACTTTTTTTTAATGTTTTTTTTTTTTACTTTAGTTTATTTAGTAAATATTTTCTTAACTCCATTTTCTTAAAACTGCATTGTTGGTTAAGGGCTTGTAAGTAAGCATTTGATGGTAAAGTCTACACCTGTTGTATTTGGTGCATGTGACAAATAAAATGTGATTTGGTTTGACTACTATGGGAGAATCTTCTTAGGGATAGTGACATAACAGTCTAGGTGGTGTTGGAATGGGTCAATGTTGAAATGCTATGTAATGTAAACCATCCAGAGACTGGGGTGCCAGTGTTTCTGTGGGAGGTAGTAATAGCCTTATTATGGACACACACACAGCTTAAGGCCCTGGCATCTGTTTTCCCTGGCTGGAGTGGATGGTGGAGACTGGAGACCGATAAAAGCGGACTACACTGTTTGCTTGTCCCGTGTGACCAGTTTTCTATCCACTTTCATGAGGTCAGAATATATGGTAACCATCTGAATGATTAACTAAGCACCAAAATCACACAGCAAACTTTCCCCAATACTGTTAGTAGTCTCTTTAAATATCCTTAAGAGTCTATTGACACACCCGTGCATCAATCAAAATAACATAAGAAAAAAAATCTCCCATCAACATCCATCTGTTTAAACTAGAACTATATATTTTTTTGCATGGGCTGCGTCTCATTCCACTGCATCTACCTATGTCGGCCTTCTGCATCTGAGGTGGACGGCAGTAGTGTAAAGTACTTAAGTAGAAATACTTTAAAGTACTACTTAAGTAGTTTTTGGGGGGATATCTATTTATATTTTTTACAACTTTTACTTCACTACATTCCTAATGAAAATAATATACTTTTTACTCCATACATTTTCCGTGACACCCAAAAGTACTTGTTCAATTTTGAATGCTTAGCAGGAAGGAAAATGGTCAAATTCACACACTTACCAAGAAAACAACCCTGGTCTACTGCCTCTTATCTGGGGGACTCACTAAACACAAATGCATAGTTTGTAAATTATGTCTGAGTGTTGGCGTGTGCCCCTGGCTAACCGTTAAAAAATATATATATACTTTTACTTTTGATACTTAAGTACATTTTAACGATTACATTTACTTTTGATACTTAAGTATATTTAAAACCCCAAAACCTTTTGACTTTTACTCAAGTACTATTTTACTGGGTGATTTTCACTTTTACTTCAGTCATTTTCTATTAAGGTATCTTTACTTTTACTCAATTATGACAATTAGGGTACTTTTTCCACCACTGGTGGAAGGTGGCCAGGCTACAGCGGTGTTTGTCAGACCACGAGACATTCCGAAAATCGGTCTTCTCACTAAAACATCTGTAGTGTCCGAACGGATTGGCTTAACTAATAACGAACCACTATATGGAAAGATGAGATTCCCATGAACACGATGGAGTTCTCCGTTTTGCTGTGCGAACCCCACAAGTGTCACGGGACTCGTCTGAAGGTTGGGCTACCGAGTGGCGCAGCGGTCTAAGGCACTGCATCTCAGTGGTAGAGGCGTCACTGCAGACCCTGGTTGGATTCCAGGCTGCATGACAACCGGAGTGTTTGGGAGTCCCATAGGGCAGTGCACAATTGGCCCAGCATCGTCTGGGGTAGGCTGTCATTGTAAATAAGAATTTGTTCTTAACTGACTTGCCTAGAAAAATTAAAAAGGTAACCTGGTACTGGTTATAATTTTTTTATGGAGGTAGTTTTGTGCAAATAAAAAAGAAGGCTTAAATATGTGTCCAAAAAACTAAAATGCTTCCTGAGCTTTCTTATATCTTCTTTTTGACTGTGTGTTTTGCCATTTATGAATGTGTTATTCAATGTGCTTCTATGGGCTATAGTAGTAAAGGCCAAATTCTATATTTTCTCAAACCAATTTTTGTATATATTTGTTTAATACTGACAGGGGTCCTAAAATTCTAAATCAAATAGCTAAATTATCCACCATCTTAAAATAATTCCATATGTTAGCTTACATATGGCACACCCCACCCCCCAGACTGAGGCTTCTGCTCATCTATAGAATAACTAAACAGAACCGTCTCTATCTCATTAGCATAGGGAATGATCAGTTTACACATTCATTGAAAAACCATGTCAAACATTTTAGTGTCCATTTTGTTATCCATAATCTCTCGTGGACAGACTATGTTCACATGAGATTTTTGGTTCTAGCTTGCCCATGTTATTCACAACTTTAGATACACCAGTTCAACACTTGGCAGGGTCTAATCAGCATCAGGGACTCTTCCTGAAGAGCAGGAGCCATCTGGTGTTTACATTACGGTATGCAAGCACGGCCCCAGTTTCCACAGCAACAGGACCATTCCACTCTGGCTATGGAGCTGGCTACAGGCTGCGCTTGTGCTCCATTCAAACAAAACTCACTTCAACTTTCCATTTGTTGTTAATGTAACCGGTGTGAAATGGCTAGCTAATTAGTGGTGCGCACTATTAGCATTTCAATCGGTGACATCACTTGCTCTGAGACCTTGAAGTAGTTGTTTCCCTTGCTCTGCAAGGGCCATGGCTTTTGCAGAGCGATAGATAACGATGCTTTGTGGGAGGCAGTTGTTGATGTGTTCAGATGGTCCATGGTTCGAGCCCAGGTTGGGGAAAGGAGAGGGACGTAAGCGACACTGTTACACTAACTGATATCGGTATTCATTCTTACCTGAAGAAACATTATTTCTCTGAATGTCCGCTGTAGAGAAAAAAACATTGTGACGAGTCAATCTTAATTGACAATCTATTTAATCATCAACAACAACAACAAAAATAATACACTAGCTGTTTGAGAACCCCTGGCTGTTACAGTATTTCCATAAAATGACAGTGAGGTAAAAAAGTATTTGATCCCCTGCTGATTTTGTACGTTTGCCCACTGACAAAGAAATGATCAGTCTATAATTTTAATGGTAGGTTTATTTGAACAGTGAGAGACAGAATAACAACAAAAATATCCAGAAAAACGCATGTCAAAAATGTTATAAATTGATTTGGATTTTACTGAGGGAAATAAGTATTTGACCCCTCTCAATCAGAAAGATTTCTGGCTCCCAGGTGTCTTTTATACAGGTAACGAGCTGAGATTAGAAGCACACTCTTAAAGGGAGTGCTCCTAATCTCAGCTTGTTACCTGTATAAAAGACACCTGTCCACAGAAGCAATCAATCAATCAGATTCCAAACTCTCCACCATGGCCAAGACCAAAGAGCTCTCCAAGGATGTCAGGGACAAGATTGTAGACCTACACAAGGCTGGAATGGGCTACAAGACCATCACCAAGCAGCTTGGTGAGAAGGTGACAACAGTTGGTGCGATTATTCGCAAATGGAAGAAACACAAAAGAACTGTCAATCTCCCTCGGCCTGGGGCTCCATGCAAGATCTCACCTCGTGGAGTTGCAATGATCATGAGAACGGTGAGGAATCAGCCCAGAACTACACGGGAGGATCTTGTCAATGATCTCAAGGCTGGGACCATAGTCACCAAGAAAACAATTGGTAACACACTACGCCGTGAAGGACTGAAATCCTGCAGCGCCTGCAAGGTCCCCCTGCTCAAGAAAGCACATATACATGCCCGTCTGAAGTTTGCCAATGAACATCTGAATGATTCAGAGGACAACTGGGTGAAAGTGTTGTGGTCAGATGAGACCAAAATGGAGCTCTTTGGAATCAACTCAACTCGCCGTGTTTGGAGGAGGAGGAATGCTGCCTGTGACCCCAAGAACCCCATCCCCACCGTCAAACATGGAGGTGGAAACATTATGCTTTGGGGGTGCTTTTCTGCTAAGGGGACAGGACAACTTCACCGCATCAAAGGGACGATGGACGGGGCCATGTACCGTCAAATTTTGGGTGAGAACCTCCTTCCCTCAGCCAGGGCATTGAAAATGGGTCGTGGATGGGTATTCCAGCTTGACAATGACCCAAAACACACGGCCAAGGCAACAAAGGAGTGGCTCAAGAAGAAGCACATTAAGGTCCTGGAGTGGCCTAGCCAGTCTCCAGACCTTAATCCCATAGAAAATCTGTGGAGGGAGCTGAAGGTTCGAGTTGCCAAACGTCAGCCTCGAAACCTTAATAACTTGGAGAAGATCTGCAAAGAGGAGTGGGACAAAATCCCTCCTGAGATGTGTGCAAACCTGGTGGCCAACTACAAGAAACGTCTGACCTCTGTGATTGCCAACAAGGGTTTTGCCACCAAGTACTAAGTCATGTTTTGCAGAGGGGTCAAATACTTATTTCCCCCATTAAAATGCAAATCAATTTATAACATTTTTTACATGAATTTTTCAGGATTTTTTTGTTGTTATTCTGTCTTTCACTGTTCAAATAAACCTACCATTAAAATTATAGACTGATCATTTCTTTGTAAGTGGGCAAACGTACAAAATCAGCAGGGGATCAAATACTTTTTCCCTCACTGTATAATTAGATATAGTCAAGGTTGTTGAACAGAGTCTTCTTTGGTACGCTCCACAAACCTGCACAACATATACAGTATTAAGGTTATACCTCTGTAGCAACACCTAGTTAGTGGCAGACAATGTCAATGACCAATATCATCATGTATCACAAACCTGGGCATCAGTCCTATTCCTGAAGGCATCAAATATTTTCTTAACAGCCACAACTTCTCCTGTCTGCCTGTCCACAGCCTTCCATACAATCCCATATGCCTGGACACAGATAAAGAAATATAAAACTGTTAGTGAATCATTATAAGGATTAAAGGTTAAACAAACTGCCACAAGACTGTAGTTGAGCCCTAAGAGAAACTGAAATCACAATATGAAAACAGACAGCGAAGTAGAGTGGAGAGTAAGGAAAGACAAAGCGTTTTAGGGAGAGATTACTAAGCACTTTTAGAGTCAGCAGCACATCGAGGAGAGGTGACTGGTTATGACAATGGGTCCCCCGACAGACAGCCCAGTGCTGAGCTGAGAGAACACATGATCAGGTTCACTAGACACTGGTCCCTCTGTGGCCAGTCCCACCTGGCGTCAATGACTTCCTGCTTAAAAAGCAAAGCAAGGTTTACTTTAATATTATCAGATGGAACGAAAACTGGGGAAATAGGGGTTGTCAAGGGAGACTTTCTTACATATTTTTGACAAATTACTGTCTTGGAACTTATGAATGGTATTCTTGGTATTGTAACCTAGGAATAGTGGCTAAACACACATTATTTTCTTGGGTAAAATGAAACTGTAGTTAACTGTTAACAAGTGTAATATGACCATTGACCTCCCCTCAAGGGAAGATTAGTTAGCATTTGTATGATGTATCTACATGACTCAACAGTGTCCCAGGTTTACCACCTTGCACTATACAGTTCAGAGATAGATCTAGCCTCCATGATTCTTATAACACATGGGGAGAGACTCTCTTCTTGGTTTGTCAAGGGGAATGAAGGCAGGGATTCCATTATTCTATGTCTGTCTGGGGAAAAACAAAACAAAAGCTTTGGACTCTGAAGTCACTGATTTTTCTATTTCCCTAGTATCAAAGTCTACTGATCTGGCTGAAAGAAACAGCTTGTTCTGAAAAAGTAGACAATCCTCTAGCTTATGACATCATTATTCAAAGGAACTTTAATTCTGGGGAATTGTAAGAATTTTTCTTAAAGGAAAGACTGGGGAGGAAAGTGAAATGTAGCAATGTGTGCAATTGAGAGTAATTTATTGATTATTCATTTAAAATACATTTTCAAAAGCGACAGAAAACGTACACAACTACTTGTTTTTGTAGCTACCATTATTGTTTGACAGCAGTGAGCAATACAGCTGTCATTCATAAGTTCGACCTTCTTCCCAACAAACAACTTTTCACAGACTATAAAAACAGGAGACAACCTATATTACTTACCCCCTTTCCAAGTCTTCTTTGTATTTCATATTTCATAGAAATATGATCCTCCACCTCTGTGACGTTCATCCTTATTTCTTTGTTTAGATGTTTCTCATGCCTTAATTACAATGTAACAGTCTCAGCCCCAAGTTGAAATTCTGCGAAGAAACGTTTGATGATGAACGTTCTGAAAACATGTGATTCAAGGTATCAACTTCTTGGAGCTGGTATCTTCACACCCTTTCGTTTGAATTAGTTAAATATAAAACACGTGATTTTAGCTAGCTATGTTGTTTAGCAGCATGCGAGCTAGCCCCTTTGAACTTCTGAGCTAATGTTGAATGGTTACCGATCAATCACAGTCGTTGCCCACCGATACATTCATTCACAAATATATCCCTAAAATAAAATTACCCATGGTCTTCTTTGAAAGCACTGAAAATGTCAGGTTCAAGGATGTCAGTGACAGCCGATAGTGGTTTGCTGCTGGACAGAAAAAAAGCATATCGGGTTCTTTTTGTAATTGTTTGTTGTCCTGGAGACGCATCTTTGCTGCTGAACCCATTCAGACCGCTTTTAAAGGAGCCGCATTCTTTATTTTCTGAACCGACGAGTCTCATAAATGTGTCCAAGATACAAAGCAAAATGTGCAATGAATAACCATATAATTCACACAAATGTTAAAACGTGATAAAAGGCAGACACCAAAGTTGGAGGTAGATTTTTTATTTTTATTTCTAAAAAAGATGTTACATGCTTTTTTAAATTCAAAGTTGCATTATTTACAATGATAAATCTTAATAAATATGCTCTCCCTAATTATAATTGAGGGGTGAAACACATTTAGTCAGCATCCCAAAATGAAGAGGGAATTCTATGAATCCACCTGTCTCCATTGCCCACCTGATGTGGCCAAACCCTCACATCTAAAGAAAAGCTTAATTATGCACATTAACTGAAGTAGTAGTACTACTATAATATTTTACTCAAATCAAATGAGAAAAACAAAGCCATAGACAACAGCCACATTTCCTTCACCAGAGTGTTTCAACATAATCATCAATAAGGGTGCATTACATACAACTCATAACTATTTAAAGGCCCACCAAGTTAACCTAACCATCTGTTACAACTGGAGTTAAAGTAATAACCTCTACACAAGTTATTGGACTGTCTCGGAGTGCAGATGGGGAACAGCAATATACTGGATTTCACCCAAAAATTGCAGTTTGTTCTTTTCTAAATGTTATTTCCATCACTTGTCAAGGGATTCTCCATCCCTAATCAAGCCAACCAAATGTACCACCTCAGGTCACTTTTCATTTTTTTACATGTTTTATGTCTCATCTTCAGCTAAAGTGACTTATAAAGGGATCAGACTCACTGGGCCTTGTGTTGATATGTCAAAGCCAGTAGTAAACATGGTTCTACGTAGATTCAAGAATGCAGGCTGATACAAGCAGCCTTAACACAGTACACCGTCACTCAGGCTGGAGAACTACAACTCAACAAGGCGTCCAACTGAACAGGAAGACCACCCCACTAGGCAAGGCCACAGCACTGGATGCTGCCATGAGTCTAGGTTAGAGTTCAAAGGAGAAGATAGATACTGTACCAAAGTGGGAGGGGAAAAAAATATACTATTCAATGGAATAATACAAAGCACAAATAGGGGTGATGACTTTGGAGACATGTAGAGAGGAGAGGAGGAAGGGGTTGTACAATGATATAAGAAAGGTGACAACAGTCCTGGATGATGTGGGTAGATTAGGAGGAGTGTAAGAAGCGGTTGAAGGCGTTGTAGGCTGACTCCAGGTCAAACAGCATCTGGCGAACCTGGGAGTCGTCCAGCTCATCAGAGGCTGACATGCTGCTGAGAGTGGTCAACCTACAGAGGAGAACAAGCAACTCTTTACCTTCTGAATTACTATACTATTTTTATTTAACTAGGCAAGTCAGTTAAGAACAAATTCTTATTTACAATGACCGCCTACCCCGGCCAAACCCTAATCTGGATGGGCCAATTGTGCACCGCCTTATGGGACTCCCAATCACGGCCGGTTGTGATGCAGCCTGGAATCGAACCAGGGTCTGTAGTGACACCTCTAGCACTGAGATGCATTGCCTTAGACCGCTGCGCCACTCGGTGTTAGTGTTAAGCATACTTCGTCATTCTTAGACAACAAGAGCCGGTTTCCCAAAAACAGATTAAGCCTAGTCTAAAGAGCATGGTCAATGAGGATTCTCCATTGAATGTGCTACTTAGTCTAAGACTAGGCTTAAGCTGTGTCCGGGAAACCAGCCCCTCAATGTGTGTAAATGAGGTACATCTTTACCAGAGGCTGACTTTGTCCTTGGCCTCATTGTCTGGGGGCATGTTGCTCATTCTGTTCATGGTCTCCATCAGCTCTCTCAGGTCTGGTTGGATCTGAACAATTCAAACCAATTAATCAGTCAGTCAGTCAATCAAACATAGGAACTACACCAGGCCCTAACCACTTTACCTGACAAGTTATATGGCTGCGTTTACACAGGCAGCCCAATTCTGATCTTTTGCCCAATTATTGGTCTTTTGACCAATCAGATCAGATATTTTGCCAATAAATGGTATTTTGACCAATCAGATCTTTTGCCAATAAATGTGCAAAATATCCAAATTGGGCTATGTAGCCTATAAATAGGAACCCTGAGGTTTTCCCAGCCCGTATTATAGGTGATGTGTTAATGTTCATTGTCATTTGTCTCAGTCCGATCTATTTACCTCATCCATGGCCCGGATCTCCAGACGTAGCTTGTCCATCACAGTGATAAAGAGCTGGGGATAAGAGAGGAGAAACAGAGACAGAGGACAATAATGTTTGACTGACTATTTCACCATCTGTCAGCAACCTGAAATTTACTGCAGCACAAGCATACTCTTTAAAATGTGTGGTCCAATCAGTCCGAGCTTATCAACGAGTGAGCGTTATATGTCCTATGATGCCAGTATATCAAGTAGTTCCTCTCTGTTCAGCGGCCTTGTTGGATATTGGCAGGTTTGATGTGGGATGCAATTTGCTGTGGCACTTAAGGGCGCACCAACACAGTGTTCTGGGACGAGCCAGAGAATGATTCAAATTAAGAAAATGACTTAATACTGAAACTGAATAATAAAGTGCGTTCTATCTATATGGGGCTGTAAAAGGCTTCAATGTTGGCCAAAAGCCCAAAGTGAACACTGGGATTGAAATCACTCAGTCAGTGTTTAATGTCATGGGCATGGCAAAGAGACCTACCGATACGATATCTGCAATGCAGCGATTCAGGTTGCCCTTGTCATCCTTGATGGTGATTGGTCGATCCTCCTTGATTCTTTCCATAGCTAGCGGGCAGTCAAGCTAACATAAAAGAGAAGGGAGAGGAGAACAACATATGGTATAACCCAATTTACTCATATTCAGATATTGTTATATTGTTCAGCAGAGTTGCCTAAAGCACATATACATCTGGGATCAGCCTCTATGTGTTACATTGAGTGGATTAGATCTTCTATCTGCAAGACCGGCACTCTACTCAAAGCAGTGTGACTGATATAAACTCACTCTGTACTTCCTGCAGAAGTCATCGATAGAACCCACGTCAGATCCCTGGACCTGTTTGAAAGCAGCCTTGTATTGCACCAGCAGCCTGGAGCAAGCAGCCGTGTACCTGACAGAAACACACAGTAATCAATCTCATAACAGATTTTCAAACTCTAATGTTGAAACAACCTCATACAGACAAGATTTTTTGACACACACACACACACACACACACACACACACACACACACACACACACACACACACCTTTATTTACAGTCCATGACATGCGTACACAACCAGTGAAGAGTGTAAACTCACTCATTAGGGGTCACACAGTCTTTGATGTAAGCTTTCTCCAGGGCCTGAAGTGTCTTCACCACAGCAAACAGCTCTGCCATGTTGTCAAACCTTGATTAATACAAGCACAACGCTCAACGTTAACATTTAACTTACATGGATTGTGAATAGCTTATATTATTAATTTACAGTCAATGTTCACTTACTTCTCTCGTTCTCTTGCATTCTTGTACAATTTTACTTCCTAAAAAAAAAAAGAAAAAAAAGAAAACTATTATTTTTTCTTTCTGATAAAATGCAGGTACAAAAAGCAGGTAACAGCAGGAAACTCAAAGCCAAATTAAATATCTAAAAGAGCTCCACCAAATATGCCACAAGAAGCAATTATGCGAACCCTACAAAACTCCACGCCACTTACCTCATACAATTCAGGTTTATTGGCAGGAGCTATAACGAAGAGAAATATAAAAGTATAACAGTCACAGATGCTTTATAAGACGAGCAAATTTCTGATGATCATGTCTAAAGTGCATATTTTATTTTAACCTTTATTTAACAAGAAAAGTCAGTTAAGATCAAATTCTTATTTACAATGACGGCCTAGGAACAGTAAGTTAACTGCCTTGTCCAGGGGCAGAACGACATATTTTTACCTTGTCAGCTCAGGGATTCGATCTAGCAACCTTTCGGTGACTGGCCCAACGCTAACCACTAGGCAAACTTAAAAGTTCCAATGCAGCAGTTTTTATCTCAATATCAAATAATTTATGGGTAACAATTAAGTACCTTATCACAATTGCTTTCAATTAAAATGCTAACAAAAAAATTGCTTCTTAACAAAGAGCAATTTCTCAAGCAATAATTGTGCTAGGACTGTCTGGGGGGGAGGCAAAAACAGATTTTTTTTTGTTATTGGCAGAGTTTGGGAACTATTTCTTATTAGTCTATTAACTAATTTACTGGCCAAAACTTTTCCCACCAAAATAGGCAGAAATTTCAGGTATTTTCAAACAGCTCTTACACTAAAAGGGTTTTATCATAATTTTCACAATTTCACAGTATTATTCCAACCTCAGTGTGGATATATAAAACATAGGAAAATTGTGTTTCTGACTGCACTAAGCCTTTAATACATAATAATATATGCCAATTCACAGACACTTTTATCCAAAGCGATAAGTCATGCGTGCATACATTTTACGTATGGGTGGTCCCGGGAATCGAACCCAATACTCTGCCATTGCAAGTGCCATGCTCTACCAACTGAGCTACAAAGGACCAACTTACCTCCTCCCATACCTCCCGTGACAGGTATTCCGTGAAACATGGTGAATGCTGCTCTCACAACTTGATCTATTAAAAGTAATACATGTTAACACAAATCTATTTCAAATTCTTCAGCTGCAGTATAGGAAGGTTAGACAAACCAATAGCTAAGAGTTGGAGGATGACATCAGTAAGTGAACAACCGCCAATTAAAATACATATCAAAGTAAATTAATTGACTAAAGTGTGGCTGTAACGTTACAGATCTGTCATGTTAGCTAGCTACTGTCACTATAGCAAGAGAGAAGAAAAGCAGGAAGAAGACCTCTCTTGGATTAAAAACACGTAATGTAGCTTAGCTAGCTAACTACATGTTGCTAAATTAGTGGTGAATTCATCTCATTACATATATTGGCAAGGTCCATGACAAGATAAATAGATATCAACAACAACATTCAAAAGTGATGAGATCCTTTATGAAAAATAAGCTAGCTAAATAGCTAACGTTAGCTAGTTAGCGTTTCCTTTGTGATTTATTTAGCCTAAACAAACACTTAAGGACACATTATATTGGATGGCTAAGTGAGGACAATTCACGGTATCGCTGGTACGGCGACTCATATCGTATACACATGTTACCCGACCAATATCTGAATAATAAATCAACATTTGCTAGGAATATTCCACTCACCCCCTTGGCAAACTGAAGTGACATCAGTGTAAACCGTTCACGGTCTATGGTGTAAA